>NC_051278.1:7867327-8174827 GCF_015220745.1 Sebastes umbrosus
AACTAAATATCTGAATAGAATACAATAGAATAGAAAGCTTTATTGTCATCGTATTAAATACAACGAGATTCACAGTTTGCCACTTCTGGTCAGTTCTTTAAAACAAATACTTGACAAAACTAAACGAGGCAGATAAAACATAATACAGGTAAAACACAACACAGTTATAATAAGACAAATAAAACAGGTAAAGTAGATGTAATAAATACATATAAACAGAAGTGTTACACTAGAAGTCTAAAATATAAAAATAGATGTAATGTAAATAGAGGTAATTGCACTTGATGTAATTACATTATCTACACTGGTGTAGCAGCATGCTATAATATAAGCAATTCTTTATTTAAAAATTGCATTTTAATTATTTTTAATAAATAACAATTGTCATGCAGCAAAATTTGAGAAATGTTATCTTAATTTTATCTGATACTGACAGGGCTGATTTATTATTTATTCTACTTCAGCAGAATTGTACTGGAGTACCTCTGAATGTTTTGGTGACTCATAATAGTTTTTTGGACGCAGGTGATTTTATTATTATGTTTGTGATTCCAGCTTATTTGGTGTAAAACAAAATTGCAAATGCAGCATCAGTGGAACTAATTTCGTTAGATTCATTTATTAATAATTTAGTGAAACACTAAAGACATATTAGTATAACATTATTGGTAATACTGGGGGTGGTGGGGGGGGGGAACGTGTTCAATAGAACATTTTCAAATTCACTGTCACTCTTGTTTTATGAACAAAATATCTGGTGTAGCAGCATGCTATAATATAAGCAATTATTTATTTAAAAATTGCATTTTAATTATTTTTTATAGATTACAATTGTCATGCAGCAAAATTTTTGATTTTTTTTATTAATTTGATCTGATATTTGATCATACTGACAGACCTTATTTATTATTTATTCTACTTCAGCAGAATTTTAGCTCTGAAGTTTTTAGTGACTCATAATAGTTTTTTGGACGCAGGTGATTTTTCACCTCATATGATCTAAATGCATCCCTTTTCTCTCTTATAGGTCGAGACGGGCTGTCATGCTTCGGCCAGAGGAACAACCCGAAGAAGCGTCGGAAGTCCCGCACAGCCTTCACCAACCACCAGATCTACGAGCTGGAGAAGCGCTTCCTGTACCAGAAGTACCTGAGTCCTGCAGACCGGGACCAGATCGCCCAGCAGCTGGGTCTCTCCAACGCGCAGGTCATCACCTGGTTCCAGAACCGACGAGCCAAACTGAAGCGGGACATCGAGGAGATGAAGGCGGACGTGGAGTCTGCAAAGGTCGCTGGCACGGTGGCTCTGGAGAAGCTCTCCAAGCTGGCGGAGCTGGAGAAGTGTGCAGCCAGCGGGATGTCTGGAGGGCCTGTTTCTGCACCAGGACGCACCGAGCCAGACAAGGTCTCCTCACGGTCCCTGCAGGAGAGTCCAGACTACAGCAGGCCGAACATGTCGCCTCCTTCGCCCGCGTCGTCGTGGTGCACAGACCGGCTGAGCAGCAAGTGTTGCTCGGAGGATGAAGATGAGGAGATTGACGTGGATGACTGAAATATGTGCCAAAGTGCCAAATAACACGATTTTTGCAGACAGAAACTTTACGAGGATTTCATCCTTTACCAGTGGATTCTTTTTCTTGGTGGAGCTGTGCCACATCCAATCAATTTCAGCAAACATCCCGGTATGATTTAAAGGTCCCATATTATAAAGAAGTGACATTTTCATGTTTTTTTTATTATAAAGCAGGCTTAAGTCCTATATAAATACTGTGAAAGTATAGAAACACTCAATCCACAGGGAAATACAAACAGCCCGTATTCAGAAACTCTGCATTTGAAACAAGCTGTCAGGATTTCTGCCCATTCGTGATGTCACAAATATACAATATTTAGACCCTTGACACAATTTTAAACATAAACATTCTTAATGTGTCCCAGTTTATTCCTGTTGCAGTGTATGTGAATGTCATCAGCTGACAGGAAGTACGCATGGACCCAAGCTGTTGCCTAGCAACGCAATTCTGTTGCAATTCCGTCAAAATGCGCTAAAACGGAGCGTTTCAGACAGAGGGTGAATACAGGCATATTCAGGCTGACAGTATGAGGAAAATAAAGGTTTTTTTTTAACATTACAGCATGTAAACATGTTCTAGTAGAAACAAAAAATACAAGTATGAACCTGAAAATGAGCACAATATGGGACCTTTAATGCAAAAAAAAGTGAAGGTATCAAAAACACATTACTACTTTGCAGTTAAATAATTAACAATTATTTTATTCCAACAGGAAGAGTAAATAATGCTTTGAAAAAAACACACAACAGTATAAAATGTACTCAGTGGTGGAATGTAACTAAGTACTCAAATACAATTTTGAGGTACTTGAGTATTTCCATGTTCTGCTACTTTCTACTCAACTACATCTCAGAGGGAAATATTAGACTTTTTTACTCCACTACATTTATCTGACAACTTTAGTTACTTTACAAATTCAGATTATTAACACAAAATAAACTGGGGAAAAAAATTCGGAAACTTGTGTTTGATGGATTATTTCTCTGTTGTTACAATGCTTATTGTCATTGTGTTTTACATGGTTGGAAAGCCTGTTTATTTACCTTCACAATGATGTCCAACTTGTAAGGATCATGCATTTGTGGGATGAGCAGCACAGCTGATTATGTGGAAGAAAAATTTGCCAAAATGCTCTGCCAATGGTAAACAGTGTATTCTCCTGTTGGTATTGACTCTTGTTTTGAGTTGTTTGGTGGATTGGATGATTGAACTCTCTATCAGTAACAACGGACAAACAAGACATATTGTCATTTTTACACTTTTTTTACATTCTGGCAAATTTTTCTTGGGTGCTACCCACATAATCAGCTGTGCTGCTCATCCCACAAATGCATGATCCTTACAAGTTGGACATCATTGTGAAGGTAAATAAACAGGCTTTCCAACAATGTAAAATACAATGACAATAAGCATTGTAACAAGACGAGAAATAATCCACCAAACACAAGTTTCCAAACTTTTTTTTCCCAGTTTATGTCACCATGTGTGAAGTGCCAAAAAAAAAATGTTTGCAAGACAGAAACTTGACGAGGATTTCATCCTTTTACGCACGGACACCAAGCAAACTATCCAGAAACAACAGTCTCGGTGCTTTTGGTTTAAGGGAAGCCATGAAAGGCCTGCTGCTTCCTGCTGAAGATCAGAGACAGAGGAAGGAAAAAAGGCCAGGAAGCAAAAACATGCAGGTGCTTATTATTCTGGTTACAATCACACTGCAATATTTCACCCTGCATGTTTCATTTGATTTTTGAAATGGATGAAAAAGGCTTCTTCTACAAATCATTTTATAAGCTCGACTGTTTTCAGCTTTTTTTTATATATATATATTCATTGTTCTGAAAATGATAATCACACACAGATCATGTGTAGCTAATATCTTGTAATAAATCTCGATTTAATATATTTATAATGCTTTGTACAACCTTTAAAGTGCCTTTAGAATATACAGAACGCATAAAAACTGTACAAATTGTAATGTAAACTATACTGACAATGTAAAATAAAAAAAATCCTTTTTCCAATATCCAGCTTTACGCACATTTATATAAATGTATTTCTAAGGAATATATTTATTTTATATTTAATAATGGAGTTATTTTGGTCTGATTATATTTCTATTTAACAGTCAGTTCTCTGTGTTGGAGCTGCAGTGTGTTTGGGAGGATTGTGGAGCAGAACAATTCATTTACAACAGCAACTTGCCTTCTGACCTCTTGCGTGTATTTTCATTTTTCTCTGTGAGAAACACAATCTGGAGCCAAGAGGCCCTCCAATGTGTGTGTGTGTGTGTGTCTGTGTGCGTGTGTATGTGTGTGTGTGCATGTGTGTATGTGTGTGTGTGTGTGTGTGTGTGTGTCTGTGTGTGTGTGTGTGTGTGTGTGTGTGTGTGTGTGTGTGCGTGTGTCTGTGTGTGTGTGTGTGTGTGTGTGTGTGTGTGTGCGTGTGTGTGTGTGCGTGCGTGTGTGTGTGTGTGTGTGTGTGTGTGTGTGTGTGTGTGTGTGTGTGTGTGTGTGTGTGTGTGTGCGTGCGTGTGTGTGTGCGTGTGTGTGTGTGTGTGTGTGTGTGTGTGTGTGTGTGTGTGTGTGTGCGTGTGTGTGTGTTCCCCGGGGGCCTCTCTCTCCAGCAGCGCTTCAATACGGCGACAAGCGTCTCTCACAAAGGCGTCCAGAGGAGAGTGTTTCAGAGGCCATATGGTTTTAAGGATTCTCCTCTCAATTACGAGTCACTTTGATGGATTGACTTAACCCGTCTATTCAACAACGTGGTCCCCTTTTGTGTCGCACATAAAAGCAGACACACACACTCGGGCCCTCTGCGTAAAAACACAGCAATGAATGTGAAAGTAGCTCAGTGGGCTGGACGGAGCCCACAAATAATTGACTTGAAGATGACAGAGCTCTCAATCACACACTTCATCTGCTCTCCATCAGCTGTCTGTAGTACTATCCTTATGTCCAGCTCACAAAAGTATATACAGATAGGTCTAAACAGTCTATATAAATACATAAATACATAAAACAAGAGCACAAAACTACATTTTTATCAGTGACTTAATAAAGCAATGCAGGTATTTGAAGACTGCTACAAAATCCACAAATGTATTTTCTAATTTCCAACATATATTTGTAAAAATGTCTCCTAGTTCGACGAGAAATCAAGGTCCACTTTTACTGGAGCTTTTAACTGCATCTCATGGTCTTCAATATTGCTCAGTCAGATGGAGCATTTCCTTGTAAACAAACCAACAATATCCTTTTAAACTTATTATTTCCATGAACGAACTTATTATTTATAGGAACGAATCTAAACAGATGATAAATGATAAACCCTTCAAGCACATACTTTCATATAAGTGGTGAGCTGTTTTAATATATTACATTAAATTCAGTACAAATACATTCTTTAATTGAGGAGCTGTATGAAATTAAATGTGTTACTCATACATTTATTGTTCATAAATAAAGAAAACGGAAAATATATGTATGGTTGTTCTCCTCCATTAGTATGGAGAAAAATATATATTTTTATTTCTTTATTTAATCCACTACCATACATACAGGCCGTATATATGTACACAGTAGACTGTGTGTCCAGGACATTCTATGAGTGTTTGAGCTTTTCATTAGTAAGCATTGAGCTCACTGGTGGGAAACGTGTTTCTTTAAGAGGAGAGATGTGGGCCAAACACTGCAGCACACACACACATAAAGAGAGAGAAGAATCATTTATTCAATCGGCCGGAAAATTGAAGTTTGATGCATGGCCCCCTGCTTAAACAACTGGACCTGACACCTCCCCCCATCCATTCCTCCCTTCCTCCCTTCCTCCCTTCCTCCCTTCCTCCCTTTCTTCCTTTCTTCCTGCTGGACCTCTAAACAACTGGCTGCTACCATCTGGGGCCTGCCAACACACTGGCAAATATATTCATCTTCAAGCCAAATATTCATCATCATTATTGCATCAAGTGCATCGAAAGCTTGCAGCTTTAGCATTAATATAATATAATATAATATAATATAATATAATATAATATAATATAATATAATATAATATTATTATTATTATTATTATTATTATTATTATTATTATTATTATTATTATCATTATTATTATTATCATTATTATTAACGGCAGTAGGAGTGTTAGAAAGCATTACATTCAAATTAAGTGAATTTTTTTCAAATAAATTCTAGCTTGTCACTTATTGTTATTTAAATTATTATCCAATTTCCCATGGAGGTCATCGCTGGTTTATTCATTGATAATAATAACAATAATAATAAATAATAATGATGATGATGATATATAACATTATTGCATTAAGGAATCCAAAAAAAAAATGAAATTAAGCCCAGAACATTACAGTTATTTTCATACAAACGAAAATGACTATATAATTTAAATACATTTTTTAATTTAACGTCTTATTAGTCTTATTATTCTTACTTTATGCAAATAAAAGAGTTTTTTTTAGAGGATGTTTCCATGACTAATATCTGGTGTAGCAGCATCCTGTAAGCAACTTATGTATAATATAATAACAACAACATAGTGGTAGAAAGAAATTAATTAAAAGAAATTGCATTCTGAAATAAGATCATTACTGCTTCATATATATTATTAGTAGCAGTAGTATTAGAAAAACAATATTCAACTGTAGATTGAATGCAATGGAGACCATCATTATTATTATAATATTATAATTATTATATTATACTATATTATATTATATTATATTATATTATATTATATTATATTATATTATATTATATTATATTATTATTATTATTATTATTATACTATATTATATTATATTATATTATTACTATTATTATTATTATTACAATAAAAATAGCACACAGTCATTGTTATTTTGGTTATATTACAACATAGTTTTATCAGTTAAATCCAGTGACCACAGGTCCAATCATTGTTTTTCTCATCAACAACATCATCATCAGCAGCCTTCTTCATAGAGAACCAACTCCTGCTGTGTCCTGGACAGAGGTAGAGCTGTGCTGTGCAGGTCTGTGCTGGTCTGTGATGTGCAGGTCTTTGCTGTGCTGTGCTGTGTTGTGCTGTGCTGTGCTGTCTTGTAATGTCTTGTGCAAGTCTGTGCTGTGCAGGTCTGTCCTGTGCAGGTCTTTGCTGTGCTGTCTTGTGCTGTCTTGTGCTGTGCTGTGCTGAACTGAGCTGTGCTGAACTGAGCTGTGTTGTGCTGAGCTGCAGTATGGAGAGCGTGGGAGTGTGCTGCAGCTCTGACTGAGGAGCAGTGTGTGTTAACAGAGTGCCTGAGCTCTGCTCTGCTCTGCTCTGCTCTGTGTGTTTCTGTGTGTCAGGACGGAGCTGAAGAAATGAGCTGCCTCTGCCGCAGGGCACAGCTTGATTGATCACTAAATAGGGCGGATTTGAAAGTTTTAGTTATAACGTTCCTGTAGAGCCCCTTAACACTTCAAACTTCAATTTTACGGGCTATTGAACTAAGCGTGTCCCTGACAAAATTGATATATGTATTAATTTACTTTAACCGGTGATTAATTACTATCCACAAAGAGAATTATCCCAGAAGTTCTCCCTCCCCCCTCTGAATTTGCATATTAATCAAATTCTAGTTGATAATTCAGATGGAGAAATGGATTTAGCAGCGCTCGAAGGCATAACTCACTCTCTCTCTGCTTCCACACATGCACTCAGTCTCTCGCCCTCCCTCCCTGGGGCCTGAGCTCTCTCTCTCCCTGGCTGCTAAGCTGCTTGTCGAGTGTATTAAAGTCAGAGATGCAGAACGAGCTCGGCTGGCTATTTGGTGAAAACAGAAATTGCATGTCCACTTTTATGATGTGTTCATGCTGAGCAGGCTCTTCTTAATGTGGCCTGTCAGAGCGGCCTGGGATTTACAGAGAGCAGGCAGGGAGCTATAGTGTGTGTGTGTGTGTGCATGTGTATGTGTGTGTGCATGTGTGGGTTGATTAGGCCTGTGTATGTACAGTGTGGGCTTGTGGCGGGGTCACCTGTGTGTAAATCCAAGGGTATTGATGAGTGGGAATGAATGCTTTGGCAGATGTGAAGAAGGAAAACATACTGAGGGTTAACACGGTTAGAAGAAGGCCGAATTATGAGAATGTGTTGATGCAAGCAGAAAGCTTCTCACGTGTGCATGCACTTACATCAACCATACGGATATGCAAACAGACGTATGCAGGGGATTTAAAGGTAGGCAAACCCAGTGCTCACTTTTTTGGGGTGCACTGCTAAGCAGTTTAAATTCAGTCTTTATAATATCAATATATAGTATCAATACATCCTCATACAACGGTTCCTACGATATCTTATGAAAAGTTAGTCCTAATTTTTGTGCATTTTCTTACGAATGTCCAGCACCACGTCATGCACGTGTCAATTTCACGTCTTTTCCTAGTTTGACCGTTTGGTCGGAATTCGGGAGTGATTGACAGCCGGCTCTCATAGACGGCAGCTGGACAGCAGACCTCAGATCAGCTCTTACTGCTTGTTCTCCTCCGGTATGTGAAATCTTGCAGATGCCATTAGGAGCACCAGAGGACACCGGAGGACACAGAGGCACATGATTTTTTTCAGGTTACCTGTTTCATGTACTACTGTCACAATATAGCGGCCGTTTTATAAAAATAACTTTTTTATAATCATATTTGCTCCAATCTCGCCTACTTCAGCTTTAAGTACGGAAGTTACGTGAAAAATGAATCAACGTTGACTTCCGGTTTCACATGGTGTGTAAACACCAGTCTCCTGGAGTGACAGTCTGGTGTATTTTGACCCACCCATCCACTACAACCTCTTCCCTATGTGGCATTATTGAATTTTATTTTAATGTTGGTATATGACGATCAACTAGAGCAGGGGTTGTCAAACTCATTTTAATTCATGGGGGGTCGGACCTTCAAATGTTTCCCTTTCTTTTAGTGTAAAGAAGTACATTCTGAAAACATTCACAAGTAATGAACATTTACAAAACAGATGATGAACAGCCTGACATGTCTCGCTGATCCCTCAGCTAAGACTAAAAACAGACTGCTGTTTCCTCAATCCTGCCAACAATTCATTTGTCTTGATGAGTCAGATAGTGGCGCCAAATATTCCTTGAGCACTGAAAGGTGCTGTAAACACACCAAGCACTCATTTACCTGTGTGAAGAAAAGGAACTGGTCCATTTTTATTGGAAAACACAACACTCTGTGTACACTTAATCATTTCTGACATAGATATTTTCCACTGATGGCTCCTGCATGAACAGTAGCCTACGCTTGACATTGTTGTGTCACGTAGCCTGTACGTAAGCATGTGGGATATCTAATATCCAACACAGAGCCTGCTAAGACAATTACAAAGACAGCCTACTATCACCTGAAGAATATAGCAAGAATTAAAGGACTGATGTCTCAGCAGGATTTGGAAAAACTAGCTCATGCATTTATCTTCAGCCGACTTTACTACTGTAACGGCGTCTTTACTGGTCTTCCTAAAACATCAATCAGACAGCTGCAGCTGATTCAGAACGCTGCTGCTAGAGTTGCTACTGAAATGTGCTCTACAAATAAAGCTGCCTTGCCTTGCCTTACTCTTAAGACAGGGCAACCCCCAGTGGACAAATAGGAATAGCAGTGCATTTTATTAAGAAATTGGAATTTGATGATTTCTCTGCAATTTTCACACTTTGCAAAGTTATCCAATGGACCGCATTGGGCTCTTTGGCAGGCCGGTTCTGGCCCTCGGGCAGCATGTTTGACACCCCTGAACCAGAGGTTACAGTTGACCCTTCAGATGACATAAGACAGACACTTTCTGTCAAGCTAATGTAGACATGGTCCTTTAAAAAACCTGTCATGATCTGTGCCTCTCCCCTAGCCTTTCCTGGTGTTTCTTCTGTGCTCCCTGTCCTCTTGTCTCCTGTCTGTCTGTCTGTCTGTCTGTCTGTGTGTCTGATTGAATGTGGCTTCTTCTGCTCCTGAGCTCTGGCAGCTGACACACCTGAGTCTCATCATCTAATCAGCTGCTGCAGTATATCAACCCTGGCTTTCCTCCCAGCCCTTGTTAGATCTTTCCATGTTCTACAGTGATAACTACGTTCTCAGGCCTCAGAAGTGATTTTAGGAATTCCTGTTTGTTTGTCTCAGAGTTAAAACTTTGCTTCCTTATGCTCAGATCAACCTCTGTTCTCCTGCCTGCTTACTCTCAGCTGTCAAACCCAGCTCCTCATTCCCGTCTATTCAGCTACTGGATCAGCCCAAAGAACACTTTAACCCATCTGCCGTTATCTCCATTCAGAAAACCAAGTTTGCAATAAACCTTTTTAACCTGCTTGCAGAGTCTGTGTGCTGCGTTGTGGGTTAATTCAATCAATTAAGTCAATCATGACATCTAACCCACTTTTTTATATCATCAAATAACAAATTAAAACCAAACTTAAAAGAAAAATGAACACTTGAACATACATCAGCGTGATAAGAACTACATAAAACGAGAGAAACCATCTTTGGGAAAATGTATTTGATGTGTACTTTGACTCTTCTAGTTTGGCCCATGTCCCATCCGCTAACATGAAGGAGGCAGTCTTTATGCTCTATACTGCAGCCAGCCACCAGGGGGCGATCAAGATGTTTTGGCTTCACTTTTAGGGAGCTGTCATGTCGTCCATCTTTATATACAGTGTATAGTTCAGACCATGAGTTCATAAAACCCTTCAAAACATTATGATCTTAAAAGATCCAGCAAAAAGGCTGCCTTTATTCATTCCAGAAGAAGATGGTATTTTGGAGATTCAAGGTTTTCTCCCAACAGCAGCAGCCGTTGTATTGCTTTGCTGTTGTCTGTCCTGTCCCATTGAATGTAATTGACTAACTGAACATGAGCTGTCCAGTGTGTTTATGTGTGTTTGGAGAGGCACACTACAGACACATGCCTGTCATTGTTTGTCCGCGGAACAGCCACTCAATCATCCACAGCAGCTGTTCCTCAGCTTTAGAGGGACTGAGGAGACGGGACTCTCCGTCCAGCTCATCTGTCATCATCACATTATTACTGAGATGGCATCATTAGGCAGCAAAGTTCAGTCTCATGTGTGTTACAGTGACAGCAGAAAAAAAAAACATCAGATATGTGGGGTCTGAATAATGAAAGACACATAAATAACTTTTCTCCTCGTGATCTGTTATTTATCCTTTTAATCTGTATCGTGGATAATATCATTCAGCAATAAACATACCAGTATACTTCTTATCAGTAATCAAGTCACATGTGAAGCTGAAAATCACAGGTTGGGTAGCAACTATAATTTAATGTGAGATATATTCACTCTATTTCCACTTTCACTGTGTGTTTTCAGTTAATTGTAACATTTTGGTCACATAAAAATGTCTTATTCATTGTCCAGTTGTACTGTAGCTCCACCCTCTCGTGTCACTTCTGGTTGCAAAAAAGCAAGATGGCAACGGCCAAATTGTCGAACTCAAGTCTTTAAAGCGGCAGTCCACAAAACAATGAGTGACATCACGGTGACTATGTCTTCACTCACTTCTTATATACAGTCTAAGCCAGGACATTGACTCTGAAACACCTGAAACAAGTACATCCACAGCAGGGTCAGAGGCTGTTCAAGACACCAAAGAGCAGCTTCTGCTCCCGAACCAACAAACTAGAGAGAGAGCCAAAGATAACACTGAGGGACAAAGTAAATGAGAGAATTATTAAAATATATCTCACTCGCAAATTACGCAACGACGAAACATTTTCAAGAGAGTGGCTGTTACTCTCCGTCCAAGGAAAGTGTGTTTTGTTTTGCTTGTAAAATATTTGGAGATGCAAATGAACAATTATCATTCAGATAGGGATTCAGCGATCGGAAACATGAGCAAGATCAAATTTTTTGAGCATGAAGGCTCTGAAATCCACAGAAAGGCCATGTTGTCACACATCAACCGGAGTCCTGAACGAGGAGCCATCGACTCAGAGCTCAAAAAGCAATTTAATGATGACAGCCAGTGTTGGACTCGGTGGATTCTGTTGGTTGAGCGCGGTCTTCCATTGTGGGGTCACAGTCAGACATCATAATTGGAGTTACTTGGGCATTTTGGAGCTGATCAGTCAGTTTGATCCATTCTTAAAATTTCATATTGACAAATGTGGAAACGCTGGTAGAGAAACTCCCTCATATCCCTCTTTGTGAACACAGTAGTAGAGAAAATGCTTGGTAAAGTTGTGAGCTGTGCCAAAAGAGTCGAGTAGTGGACCAGCTTTCATCCTCTGTTATGTATCCTCAGTGAAAGTCTTGCCCATTACAGTCACACAGGTGAGGTCCTGTTTGATTCCGTTTTGAGCTTTCGAGCATGTCATGCACCTACAAATGTCTGCAGGCACGTATTAAAGAGGTAAATCTTCATCATATTCTTCTTATCTTCTATCTTCTCAAAATCAACTTCTCTGTCAGACTGTCACAGCAGGCTTGAAGCTTAAAGAAGCACTAAACGCTGTGTCGGACACAACGTGGTCAGCTCATTCTGACTGCAAAAACGCCAAATATTACCAAATATATTTGTCTAATTACAAGTCAAAATATCTCATAACACCTATTATAAGACACAATCACCTAACTAGTAACATTTCAGTGAGATGGGAATTGTTTTTAGACAATGCATCTTGAATATATTGGTGAAAAAAAATACTACTTTTGAGCATTACAGGCTCATTATACTAGTGAAATATAGCTCAAATGAGTTTTCCCAGCTAAATTCGAGATCTCTTTTTATCTTGAAATATCAAATTAAATATTACATCTTATTTCACGTGTTCCATTGGCAGATTTCTATTAAAGCGCTCTCTCTGAACTATGCTGATATCCAGCATTAATTAATCATTAAAACGCGACTACAAGAAATGAAGCATGGTCTCTACATAAGAAAATGTGTAATTGAGGTGTTAGGACATCTTAACTGCAGGTAAAATAAAAACAATTCTGAATTGTTGAAGGCTGAAAAAAGGACAAAGTCCCCCATGATGTTCATGTTTCACAGACAGCTCAGCTGCTGTCTGATGGTTGGTGATGGTCTGTCTCACTTTAATGTTCTCTCAGACTCAGAGAAGCAGTTTATTGTTCCTCTACTGACACCTAGTGGTGGATTCATCACATTACATCTGATGTAAATATGTGTATTTGTAACTTCGTGTGTGTGTGTGTGTGTGTGTGTGTGTGTGTGTGTGTGTGTGTGTGTGTGTGTGTGTGTGTGTGCGTGCGTGTGTGTGTGTGTGTGTGTGTGTGTGGTTGTGCTTGCACATCTATCTTTGCGAGGACCAATTTGAGTTTTAGACCTTCAGAGTGAGGACATTTTTGAAAAGTGAGGACATTTTTGTCCGGTTCAAAAGCCTGTTTGAGGGTTCACACTTAGCTTTAATGTTCTGGTTAGAGTTAGGTTTAGGTTTAGGTTTAAGCTTAAGTTTCTGTTTAGGTTTAGGATAGGGTAAAGGGAATGCATTATGTCAATGAGTGTCCTCACAAAGATAGAAGTGCAGGGATGTGTGTCTGTGTGTCTTGAATTGAATGTAACCTGAACTTAGTTAGATTGTATTGTTTCCAGTTACAAGTATTTATTGCCTTTGCTAGAGTTATTTGAGCAAATGTGATAAAGGTTAGTGATAGTTTGTAGAAGAAGTGATTTATCTCACTGCAATATGCTAATTGCTCAAATGTTTCTCAGCTCTTTACTCAGTGTATAGATTTGATAGAAGGGTTGAGTAAACATGATCATTAGAGGTGAATAAAAGGACTCAAGACAACTAAAATAGTGTATTGGTGTATACGGCATATGCATACATTACATTAAGTTTTGTTTTATTGCAAATTAAGTTAATGGAATTAACGAATCAAGGGTCTTTCCCTGACTAAAGTAGGGATAAGTGGGCTGCAAACTGTGCATCTACAGCAGCAGGAAGGAGAAAGTAGAGAACAGCTTTAGTGAAAGCCAGAGTCTGGCTTGATTTTAGATTTTATAAGGGAATGAGCAACATAGATGATTGATTAAACAGCAGTGATATATAATGATGCAATATGTTCTGCAGTAGGTGATAACCTAATATTTAATATTCTATTTAGGTTATTGAAGTTGTTGTGGTGTGTTGTAATTGTTTTTTTGTTTTATATACAATACTCAATGGCACTTAAAAATTCTATTTATAGTCATGGAAACAATGTTTTGATTTCTTAGGATTTTAAATAAAGATTTTTTTTTTTCAAAATCAAATCTCTCTCCGTCTCTCCCAAAGTTCCATGTTTCCCTCTGGATGTGACGTGCTCTGACATATTTTGCTGCTGTAGTACTATATTTTTATTCATATTACTATATTTTTATTTTATTCATGATACAGAACTATATTTCTATTTTATTTATTTATTTATTTATTTATTTATTTATTCATTCATTCATTCATTCATTCATTCATTCATTTATCTATTTAATGTTGTTTAATGTTGTCACTTTTTTCTTACAACTTATTTGTCACTTTATCTTATCATTGTCTTTCTATTTTATTAATGTTATTAGATATATTATATTATTATTTTATCTTGCTGACCCGTTCTCTCATCCTATACATGTCATTGTACCGTTGACCCTGCGTTAACCTGCATATGACGAATAAAACTGAAACTCATGCCAATGTCAGTTTTTTTCATTCTAACTATTAAATGACTTTTTGTCTTTCTACAGGCTGCAGCGTAGAAAAAAGTGTTGCTCTACCTCTTGTTGTTGGCAATAGTGTGTGTTCTCTGGGTTGCCTGGTTTGTCTGTATACTGTTAACCTGTCTCAATGGCCGAATTGTGATCACTGTCTCTGTATTTAGCTCATGTCTTTCTCAATTTCTGATCTCTCCCAGTGCCCGCCACTTCGGTGCTAAATAACATGAAAGTTTACTTTCAGTTTTCTAGTAGATATGCTGTATTTACTTTTTCTTTTCTTTGGCTATAATTTGGTCTCTCATTCTCTTCTTGTTTTTGTTTTTTCCCTTTGAAACTGAAACAGATGCTGGTCCTTTAGTTTATCCTCCACTCTACAACAATCTCTGCTGGAGTTTTGGATCATAAGCGTTGTGCTGCTATATGAACCACAAGGGGGCGTATCCTCACTGTGTTTGTTATTTGAGAGAATAACTCCAGGGTCATTTTTCTTCATCATCACTGAGACCTATGAAAGTTATGTATTTATTTACTCCACTCAACGGCTTCTTGTGTCTGTTCTGCTGCAGGATTGTTTTCTCTCCTGGAAATAAAAATAAAGCTGCTTTCACGGACATCAGTTTAAATTCTATATGTTGTACTTTTTTTCCTCACACATCTTTATTAATTATGGTATGTGTCCTGGAATTATTTTCACTGTTTCCATTGCTAAGATAATGGGAACTTCTTATGGCGGTGAAGAAGAGAAACCAAACCTACTATATATATATATATATATATATAAAGTTAAAAATGAATGGAATTAAATTGCATTCACATACTTCTTCTGACATCAAAGCAAACCTCCACCCTTGCACACACTTAATACAACTCAATAGTTCAGTCATAATCAGATGTACTTCATGTTGTATAACATTTTTAAATGTGTTTTAAGCTTAAATTAAAATGCCTGTGGTTTTCAATTATAAGGGTTAAGAGAGGCAAGCTTGTGACCATGACGTCGTTGATTAAAGGAGGATAAATCTGGTTCGGGAAAGTGAAAAGCAGCACTTGCCCCTCCCTCATAACCACCACTGAGGTGCCCTTGAGCAAGGCCCTTAATAACCCCAACTGGTCCAGTGGAGCTGCTCAGTGGTCAGCAGATCAGACTCTGGTTGTACTGGGCAGCTACCAGGTGTGAATGCGTAACTGTGCGGATGTGATCATTCCTGCAAAAAAGAGGTTTCCTTTCAGTGTAACGTCCCCGAATAAATAAAGATTTAAAAAGCATAAAAATATTAGAAATCTGAAAGTTATGTCTGTGACTCTAATACCAACAGTTTTTAGGACTAGAAATCATATCTTATCATGCGCAACTTTGCCAATGTGTAAACCGCTGGAAAGCATTTTATTTTGTTAAATTCTCTTAGGTTCTCTTCATATAACTCCCATATTGACATGGAGAACATGTTGCATTAAAGTGCATTTAGTTGTAGTAAAAACAAACACATACTGTATAGGTGGAGGTTTATCACAACAGCTCATTGAAATGCAAAGACCCGCAGAGCTAATGCCATGAAAACATATGTGTGTGCTGCATTTCATTTTTCATCTCGGTAAATTATGCATGTTGATGTATAACCTTTGACAACAAACAGTATGTTTCTATGACTATGCTAATGTGAAATAAAGGCATTCATTTCATATTCAATCCAAATTCAATACAACTTCCTCTTATTCCTCTTTCTCTAAAGTTATAAAGTCTGATATTCCACTTATTTAAGACACAACAATTATTTACAATATTAGGTGTGTAATTCTTTAATAACTACAATAAGATGTTGTTGGGTTTAATTACAAAAACAGGCTGTAAAAATCTGCCCAGTTTAGACAAAACTGGGAATTACACTAACTTTATTTCTTCTTATTTTCCTACTTTTCTTCTGGGTTTTGGTTGAGTAATGATGTGCAACATGATCCCATCCCTACTTGTCATATTTTGACGCTTGGAAACCTGATAGTGATACCGGGGGCAGCCTTTTGCGTACAATCTTGACGTAGAATGTTCGTGTGTGGTTAACATTGTGAAACGATCACGGTTAGGTTGAGGCAACAAAACTACTTGGTTAGGGTTAGAAAAAACATCATGGTGTGGATAAAAATAAGTACGCTTGTTACATAACTTACAGCTGCAGTGGGTAGAAATGGAGCAAATATGATTAAAAAAAGTTATTTTATAAAACGGTCACTATATCCTGACAGTAGTACATTAGACAGGTAATCTGAAAAAATTCATGTCCCTCTGTGTCCTCTGGTGTCCTCTGGTGCTCCTAACGGCATCTGCAAGATTTCACAGACCGGAGGAAAACAACCAATCAGAGCTGAGCTGGAGTCTGCCGTCTATGAGAGCCACGAGTCAATCACTCGCGATCTCCGACCAAACGGTCAAACTAGGCGGCGCTGATCAAATATGAATCAATATTATGTTACGTTAATGCCATTTTCTCTCCTCAAATGTTTTCAGAAACATCTTGTAGTGTACCGTTTAGCTGTAAAATGAGAAAGTTTGAGACCCGTGTTGAGATCAGGTTGAGGAAATACCAAGCACCGCCCACCAGCCACAGCACAGCCAATAGGAACGCTCTCTCTCTCTGAAATGACCTGTGATTGGTCAAAGTCTCCCCGTCACGGACTCGATTTTCTAAAGCCTGAAAATAGAGCCATGAGGAGGTGCGAAAGTCTAGTTTTCTCTCAGAACACTTGAATCACAATATGCTGAAAGGTTATTATGGACGTTTTGCCCAATGATGCCAAAAATATACTGCCTACTGAAGCTTTAAGCTACAGACATAACGTCAACTTTTGCTTTCACACAGGACACTAATGCCGGTACCCTGAGTAAAAGAAAGTCCTGTGTTGTTTGACCCATCCTCCACCTCTCCCACCTATACCCTTAGAGGACTTTCTCGCTCTTAATACTACATCCATTGCTCTGAGCGTCTAATGATGATGCAGATGGGTTTACATTGCAGCAACTAAAGTACAAAATGATGTATGTACTGTGAACATTTGATAAACATAAAATGATTTTCAGAAAGTTGTGAAAGTTCTTTCTTCTTCTCCTGGTCGTTTGAAAACTGTTAGAGACCCTGCCTCATTTTTTTTACTGTCCACTCCACCAGCAGCGAGCTAGATGTATGTACTCCTCTTACACTTATAAGTGGTGTTTATGTGGAGCACTTGTGTGTGGATGCCGTGCTGTAAACTGAGTCCAGCCTGCAGTCTGACTATTCTGCTTTAATCCAAACCATCCATACTGACTCAGGAGGAGTATTTACTCACACTGTGAACCCCGTAACCATGGAAGTATGGGAGACATAGCAGAGGTAAGGCGAGGGGGAGGGGACGGACGAGGAGTGGGGGGGATGCTGAAAACAGAAGAACAGAAAGAGGGAGAAGGATTTTTGCTCACATGTGTATAAGCGTGTGTGTGTGTGTGGGTGTGTGCGTATGTGTGTGCATATGCAGTGGTACCTGTGCTCTGTCTCAATCTGTCAGCCGCTCTGACACTGAGATCTATCTTGCAGCAGTGGGCAGGAGAGAGGGAAACCGAACGAGAGGACAGTAATTAAACCTCTTGGTGGATGGTGTGTGTATGTGTGTGTGTGTCTTTCTGTCTATATAAATGCACATGCATCTATGTCTTTATGTGTGTGCAGATGTTTGTAGGTGCAAACTCATTCCACCATGTGTTGTATGCAGGTTTGAGTGTGTGTGTGTCCCCGTATGTGTGTGTGCAAATTCACATTTGCCTGCTTGTGTTTGTTGGTGATACAGTGTACAATGTGTGCATTTGTATGTGCAATTGTATGCAGTTGTCTCAAAACATAGTGTGTATATATTAGTATGTCTATGAGTGTCCCAGCATGTGTGTGTGTGCAGGCGCGTGTGTGTGTTTGACACTTTTATTGCCTGGGGATAGAAGCAATATCTCGTCTACGAGGCCAGACGTGGGTGACAAAATGGCGTCTTAATTTCCTTCAGGGAGCTGTGACTCTCTCCATCAACTCCACATCAGCGCTAAACTCAATCACCCAGCAGGCTGAGCGACAGGCCCGGGCCACGCTCCACATTTCCATTAGCCTAATGTTTATTTACAGCTGCAAACCCCGAGCAGCCTTTACGTTATATTGTGCGCTGATCCCATTTCATCCCGTATGACTGTAATGAAGTCAGGAGTGGGTTAAGTTGAGGAGAGGAGCAGTGTTTGCTGTAAGCTACGTCAAGAGGCCGAGTGTTGGAATTTGTTTAGGTTTCATTAAGGATTAAGACGAGTTGTCACTTCAGGCTCCAGATGGAGGATCAGGACTGCAGTGCAGAACTAAAACAAGAATGTGGAGCAAGTTAAGTGTTAAACTGGACGTCAAGGTTTTCTTGAAATTAATATACTTGATGTTTGAATCCAAATTAACTAGAAAACAGCCATGGATTCCAGTTTCACCTGGTTCTTAAACGCTATCTTTTATGTTTTCATCCAAATGCTGCTCACAATTTTAGGGGATTTCTGAAAATTCCGATAAAGAGAACGCTGATCTGATTGTGTTTTCAATAACTGGTGTTACTGTATGTTGTCAGAAGATTACATCCTTGAAAGAGAGCCACCAACGATTCTGTAACTCTGGTACATTGTGATATTGGCAATATTATATATTTATGTTTTAATGAACTTGTTTGTGTGTGTCCTTTATCTCTTTCATTTTTTAGGCTGGTAGATTGGAGCTTGGTAACAGCTGATGGCACAAACATAACAAAAAGAAGCAAAACTCAAAGCAAATCCACTGTTTTCATAAGCCTTTATCCATTTACCATAAGATAATTTCCTGTACACATATATACCAACATATTCACCTACCCCAAATATTAAACCCTTTTTTCATATTTCAAATTGAAAAATAAAGGTAGATTGAAAAATATGGGATTGAAAAAAATTTGAGTTTTTTAGTGGACTGAAGGTCATTGGTATCCTTATCTCTGGAAAAAATATATATTGTTACTTATAGAGTTAAGTGAAAGTACAGAGAACAACATAAGACTTGCTGTGTAAAGTTTCAGTGTGTGATTTGGTGACAGCTGCCAGTTAGTCATGATTCACATATGATATGATATGATATGATATGATATGATATGATGAATCACAGTTGGCTTTGGACGGACATGTTTTTCACAAAAATCACAACAAGATATAACAAAGTCAGGGATTCGCTTTAAATTTTCTTTTTAAGTTCCTGTGCTGCTGATAAACAATTAGACGTAAAAATGTGGTAATTACAGGATAAGGGCACACAGAATTACCCTCAATTTCCTAAGATTGTTGAGTCAGTGTCTTCAGTTACATTATCATGGGACATTTCAAGCCGTTCTCTCTACAAACTCGTCAAATACCAACGCTTGGTCAGTGCCCCTCGGTGTCCGATGCCGATGCACCGAGGCACTTTGACATCTGTATGAGGCGCACCAGGCTTTCTACTAACGCCAATGTAAACCCATCGTCATCATTATTTACTAGTCAGAGCATTAGGCTGTAAACAAATACAGGACTTTCACCCAGGAGACCGCGTAACTTACTTGTGAACTTAACTAACGCCAGTTACATAAAAAACATACTTATTTGTAACCCAAACCACTTTTCCTAAACCTAACCAAGTAGTTCTGTTGCGTAAGTAAACCTAAAAACTACATAAACCTATGTTGAAAGTTTATTTTGAAAAGACACTGTGCATGTAACGAGCGGAAACTGACACGCTGTCCCTGACACGTCCAAAACTGATGCCCGATTATGTTCTGTCACTGCATCGATGCAGAATCATTCACGTCTGTTTTCAGACGTTTTCGCTCTTCTCCCGGCTGGTTTCCGGCATGAGTTTGATTGACAGATGGTTCATCCAATCACCTGTCAAGTATTTTTTTGAAAGTGCCTGCCCTTTTCCAAACAGTTTATGATGACGGCTTCTCAGACGGTTCTGTGTAACAAACCATCTGGTGGGTCAGGTACGGGGATACTGGGTTGTGGAAGAAGTTGTGGAAATGCGAGAATAAGTGTCCAATACAAGAATACATTTTATCAACCCTCACTGTGGATGCAACCTTGATTAAGATAAAAACTTCAATGCAAAAAAAATAATAGTAATGTACTGTATATCTGATCTAAATGACATATCACAGTCTATTCAGGCCCTAACCCTTCTCATGGATACAATAGATATGTACTGACCTGATGTGGCTGTCAATAGCAAGACAACTTTATACAGCACTATAACCTGACTGATACGTGAAGACCAGACCACACACACATACACGGACCTCATCTCCCATCCCTATCTTGCCTCCACCTGGTTCATCAGCTGTGTGTGTGTGTGTGTGCGTGTGTGTGTATGTGTGTGCGCTGGCTGTAGGTGGGCGGCTGTGCGTAGCCGCGGCCAGCTTTGAGAGGGTAATCCATCTCCATCACTTAAATGATTATCCCCATTAATCTGCTGTAAAGTAATAAAGTAAACACCATTCCCTTCGCCTCCTCCCCTCCTCTTCCTCCCCCCCTCCTGTCCTCCTCCTCCTCCGCCTCTGCTCTGGATGGAGGTTCATTAAGTCTTTAGTACATTAATACGTCTTCATGTCCCCCTACCGTTGCTATCACCTGGTGCTTGGGGCCCCTTGAGGCCCCGGTAGAGACTCTCTCTCTCCCTCTCTGTCTCTGTGCATGAAAAGGGGAGAGGAGAATGAAGCGGCTGGTGTGTGAGGGAGGGAGAGTGTGTGACAGTGTGTGGATGAGTCTCCTATGTGTGTCTGAGTGTGTGTTGACATGAGAGAGAGAGAGCATCAGTGTGTGTGTGTGTGTGTGTGTGTGTGTGTGTGTCTTTGTAAGAGTGTCACTGAGTCGAGGTGATGAGCTCAGTGGATTTAATTTTGCGATGCGGGACTCAGATGGCCCCGGCGGTCGCCACGGTAATTTGCCTGATCAGGTTAGAGAACCGCTGCCGTTGGTGATCAATCATCCGGGTTGTCACGGCGACTGGGGGCCCGGTCGGCATGGAGCCGCTTGTAATTGGCGCGAGATTGATGTGGCCGTGTTTCCCTCGCATGTCGAACAAAAGTTTGGTCAATTAAAGGTTGTTAAACTTACAAGCCCTCCCATACACACACACACACACCGAACTTGTCTGCGTGTGTGTGTGTGTGTGTGTGTAGGTGTGCTGTACTTTCAAGGAACACACACACACACTAGGCAGGTAGTGTTTTGCTGCACTGTCCCTGGGTGGGTGAGTGACAATGACAGGAAAAGAGCAGGCCGCCAAAGGTGGAGACGGGGAACAAGAGGAGTGTGTGTGTGTGTGTGTGTGTGAGAGAGAGAGAGAGAGAGAGAGAGAGAGAGACAGTGATGGGACAGTGAGGGAGAAGGAGGTCTGGACTATTTTAAACTCTGACACTGTTTATGTTGTTGAGTGTTGCCGTGCTGCCTCTACTTATTACTGACTCAAACATATCATAAATCCATCACACACGCAGACACACGCACACACTCACACACACACTCGGGTAGTAGGACAGTTGGAGGTTTATGCCTCACATTAATCATGGAAGCTTAGCGTTGTGTAATTACTGTACAAAGTGGTCATTAGCTGACTTTCTTATCCACAAAGTCATGTGACACAGTAATCATAAAGTACATACTATGCACTATTCTTTAAGTTTTCCCCAACCCTCACCTGGTTGCAGCCCCAATGGCAGCTTTTTACCAAAGTTGCCATTCTTGATTCGCTCTTAATCTGACCCCTCGTCTGGGACCAAATTGTCTTGAATTTTTTGTTCGGAAATTTTGCAAGAGCACCTCTGTTCACAGTTTTTTGTTTAATCTTTTTGCATGCTGAGTTTCCAGCAATTTTTCCAAGGTGAACACATAACTTATAAGTTAAGCACAGTGAGCCAGGCACACAGGTGGCACAGGGGTAAACTATTTATCCACCACCACATCGCCAGTAGCAACTCGTGCAGTATAATCCAAGTCTCATTTATCCAGTCGTATGTCGCTCACTACTTCCCAAACACATGCATCTCTAAAACCTCTAAAAACTATTTAAAACATGCATACACAGTGTGTCGGTGTGTTGTTATCAGACGCCGAGGGTCGTTGAGTAAATGTCTGTATTTGACGAGTTTTGAGTGAGAATGGGTTTTACAGTTATATTCTATAAAAGCATGTTTCAAGGATCTTTGCAAGAATTTAAATTTTGGACAATATTTGTTCATGTTATCAGTGGATCCATCTTTGTGCAGTTGGATGTCCTGAGCTTCCTCCCTACTGCTAGTATCTTACCAGTAATGAGTGCAAGATTAAATATATGGATAATGCAAGTAGTGATAAAAGGAGTATTAAGATGTAACATGGCAGATGGATGTGATGTTCTCACGAGGGAATCACACAACAGCTTGAGAAAGTTCACAAACTTTTTCATCATTAGGGAAATTTGTCCACAAAGTTCAGGCCTTATATAATGTATTTTAACACTGCACTTGTTTATTGAACAAAATAAGAAACTGATTTTTATTCCCAGAGAACCCTCTGTAATTCCTCTCAAAGAGCCCAGGCAGTTTCTGGTTGTCAGTATGTGAACGTCTATCGCAGAGACAAAACGGCACACAGCGGCTCATGGGTTTTTGGAACGTACTTTCCAGGTCAAGGTCGAGGGTCAGAAACCATCATAACTCCATGGTGAGTGTGTTTCTCCAGCTTCCTGGGGCTGGTCGGAAGCTCTTGAATGAATGCCTCTCAGGCCTGTCGCACTCAGAGATATTTATGAGCTGGAAAACACAGAGTTCACACACTCTGTTAGCCAAACTGATGCTGGAGCGTAAATACATAAACGTGATGTGGCCCCTAACTCTGCTCCTTAGGGCCCAAACTGCATCATCGGGACTAAATCAGTCCATGTGAGAAGGCTAAAATGACAACCAACTGTCAATAGACGACTGATAGCCTCTATCTCTGGTTTGGTACAATATTGTTTGTGCCAAATATCTCTATTGGTCCCTGTCATTCAACGTGTTTGTCTTTAGCTTTTACTGGAGAGAATAGGTGCAGCCGAGGGAACTGATGCCTCAGGACACAAAAAAAATTTTTTGCACTCACTTGATGCAATGCTTCTTATTTTATTCAACTTTATCCACAGTTGTACTTAAGGCATTAAAATTTTAACATTGTAAAATAAAGTTAAAGGTGGACAATGTGGTGTTTCACCATCTCTCCCAGTCACAGACTGGTTTACAGCCCATCCCAGGATGGTGTCACTTTTCCTTCCACTTTAGGCCCTGATCACACAGAGCGCGTTTTAGCAGACCGGGATGTTTTTTTTTAATTGCCTTCAATGAGAGTGAAGCAATTTGCGCGTTGCTTTTGCGTTGCTGAGCGCCTTGCGTTTTTACAGGAGCACCCTGAGCGCCTCAAATTGAGAAAAACTCAAATCACAGCGGAAAAGTTTTTTGGAAGCTACATACACTGAGTGATGATGGAGTTTTAGTGAAATGGGTGTGTAGTTTTGGGAAATGTGCTAATGCACTTGGTAACTTGTACTTTAAGAAATGTGCGTAAGCAGTTGAGAAAAAACAAACTTTCTGGTCTCAGTTATGTGCCGGAACTATTTCTCGACTATCAACAGTGTATCCATCCGCCATCCATACGTCTCCTTTTGATGATAAAGACCTCTGTCTCGGTCCACATGGGAGCTGCTCAGTAACTCTATCTGGCTGCTGGATGGCAGTGTTGTGTCTAACACCAATCTGTTTACTGGTTTGTTGCTCCTCTCAGGTCCTCTTGGCCTCTGATCCAGGCTGACCTGATACCTGCTTGTTTTGGGTCGGGACAGTCCATTAAGCCAATTAGAGATGACCTTTGACGTCTGGAGAACGAGAGAGCGGTACAGAGGGGGAAAATATACTCTCACCTTCTAATCTGTGTGGTTCTTCTGTCTGTCTAAACTCACCACTTCACTTGTTGTGAGGCTTCATTTTGCTGTCTAAATCACTGACACACACACAGATACTTACACGCAAAGCATTTAGGGTGCAATACTTGCCCGTTTGCAAAGAGTTGAACTGGGTTCAGCGTCACATGCTGCTCATTCAGCATTGCAGCTCACTAATGCAACAGCCATGGACGAACTGTTTAGCTGGAAACCATAGAAACCACAACCGTCCACACACAAGACAATGGAAAAACAGCGGTGACTGCTGCACTTGAGTTTGTCAGTGTGATTGCAACTTAATGAAGTGACAGAGTGGGTCTTGGCCGGACTCAGACAGATCTGTTAAAATGGTTTAGAGAGGAGAACGGAGGAGAGAGAAGAGGAAAGAGAGGATATGCATGGAGAGTAATGGAGGTAGAAGAGAAAAAGAGAATGGGAAAAGGTAAAAGACATTCCAGTATGAATGTCATAAAGATGGGAGGAGGAGATACTGTAGAGAGAGAGGAAGCAGAGGAGTAGTTGCAGCAGTAGACGGAGGTGGAGGAGGCCCCGGATCAGTAGCTGAGGCTCATCCCTCCTCCCAGAGTGAAGCTAAGGAGACGCCACAGCTCGATGTGGATCTGAGCACGTCATTAAGGCAGCAACACACACCCCTGGGGCTACGCAGGCACCAGCCAGTCTGTTTTTGAAGTGTGTGTGTGTTTAGGTGTGTGTGTGTGTGTGTGTGTGTGTGGGCTACAGGTTTGTTTAGGTGTATGCTGCTGTGGATTTGGAAGGACTGGGCAGAAAGGCCAAATGCATCACGTCTGCCTTTAACCCTGTCCAATTCACTGTGATGTGTGTGTACCGAACCCCGTACATCTGCTGGTACGTCTGCTGTAGTATCATTACAGTGTGTGTGTGTGTGTGTGTGTGTGTGTGTGTGTGTGTGTGTGTGTGGCAGGCAAAGTCAATAATGTCTAATAAATCTTAATTCAACATAATCGGATGTATTTTCCTGTATGTATGTGAATCCAGGCAACACTTCCGGAATAAATCAAACACAGCCTCTCTCCTCCAAATACTAATCTGCACTGTGTTTTATACACTCAACACAACATTTAGGATCCTTCCATCAGAAGAACACGTTCTCTTCACCGATTTCAGTATGAACCATGTGGTCTAGATGGCTTTTTATATAATAATAATAACAATGAGAGAAGAATAATCCTCTAAAGAACAACTCAAGATGGACAGGACCTGAAGCAGTTGCAGATGTGATGGCAGTGAGTGCAGCGAGGAGTCGGAGGGTTTGGAGTCCAGCAGGATGATCCCATCTGTCCTGGCGGGAGTCAACGTCTCCCAGCTGTCCATTACTGGATGGATGAATGAGAACTGGAAACCAGAATAGTCACCACTCATCCCATCCAATTGGACGCAGTGCTGCAGGAAGCGCACACTCGACCCGTAGGGCCTCGGAACAGGATGGAGGCACCCACAATGCACTGGGAGGATGGTGTGGGGGGTTGTTGGGGCCTCAGGGTGCTGACAGGGGCTACCGTTCCACCGGACACAGTCCACCTGTTGTGTGTGTGTGTGTGTGTGTGTGTGTGTGTGGGGAAAGCTTGGAGATATAAATCCAAAAGCTGGTTTTCTAGAGTGATTTCTGTTGCTTCAGTGAAGCTCCATAAACCCTGAGTGAAACCAGTTTGTGCTGTTTTATGATAAATTAGAATGAATAGCCAAAATAGGAACTGCAGTTATCCAAATAATATACAGATTCAGAGTCTCAGTGCTCATTATGTTTGTGTAAAAGCATAAAGTCACAATGTACACTTTTATTCAATACTAAGATGTAAGTAAAAGAAGTAAAATAAACAAGCAGTCAGAGACCCACTTCCTGCTTCTTGTTGTACTTGTTTGACTTTTTATAATGTTGGTGCCATGTTTACAGATCTTAATGAGTTCAGTGAATAAAATAGACATCTTTATTGTCCACTTGTGTAGAATTGTGGCTTCGCAGACATACATACACTTAAAAGCCTCCTTTGCTATGGGTTCAAATACATACAACACATAAGCTAAAGAAAAACAAAAAACTAAGTATGTAATATCCTAAGTGGGTCGGTGTGCCATGCGCGCTCGCGTGTGGCTCTGCTGTTCAGACTCAGACTCCAACACAAACTATACGGAAGCACCAAAACCGCAAAGTTATATCTAGTGAAACCCGTCTTGCAAAAAAGTGTTGGCCACGGTCGGAGGATGCGGGGGAGACCGTAGCTTTGGTCTCCAGGGCCGCAGTCTCTGCTGTACTCTGCTCCTCTGCCTGCTTGCCTTCACTAACACACCGCACGCGTTCTCGCTCTCTCACTCCACCTCTACACGTGCATGCGCGCACACTACACACTGCAGAAGAGTTAGTTTAGCTCTGAGAATATCTAGTGAATGTACAGTGGACGGTTTGTGCAGAAAAAAATGCTGCAGCTCCTCCAGACCAACAGAGGTTTCCCGTGTCTTGTGAAGTGACGGGGCTCCGCAGCGAGAAACGTTATCGTCTCCGACCAAAACTCCGGTGTCTCCCCCGTTCCCTCCGGCCGTGGTCGGGAGGCTGAGGCAGGAAAAGCCAACACTAGGATCAGCAGTGATTCATGGAGAGACCATCGTCTGGTCAGCTAACATTACTGCCAAGCAGCTGAAATATAGAGTGATATTGTGGTTTTAGAGCGAGCACAAGCGCGAGAGCGAGCAACAGGATGCCGACTTTCGTTGACTTAACGGCCACAGGTGTCGCTGTTAACAAGCAATTTCTGATTCTTACAAACAGTCCCTTTAAGTAATGCTACTTTTGTAGTTATTGTAAACCAAACCACGATCTTTTCCTAAACCTAACCAAGTAGGTTTGTTGCCTTAACAACAGGTTCTGTGCTGCAGGGGGTTTGCAAAGGCGCACTGAGCGCTTGTGCTGCTGGACATTTGCAGGGTGACATGTTCCTTCATGCATGAACACACACTATGATTTATTTCTGACTCAATCCCACATTCAGATTCCTGCTGCCACGAAACACTCACTAGACATATCAAATGTGGATTAATCCGCAGCTGAAAATAGTCCTCCGCAAATGTGCTGTTTCCTCTTGTTTGTGTAATTTTGTTAAAAACTGCAGTGACCAACTGTTTTAGGAAATTACTGAGCTCTTTTTAGAAACTGTAGTTGTGGTTTTCAGTTGGAACCAGTGGGCTTGGAGCTCAGAGCCACAGACAGGGTAGGGAAGTCAGCAAATATAGGCCGAGAAATAGCCTTATCCTTAAAGTCAAATAAAGTAACAGTAGGTCAGGACTGTGAGCGTTACAATGGTATAAAAAGTAAGACTTTTTTCAATTAGGAGTTTCCCAGATGGAGAAAGATTCAAGTGATGTTTACTTACTGCCTGCTCAAGGGGAATCAAAAACATACATTAGAGAGAACATTTTATACGCCACATGATTAAAAAAACAAGTTGTCTTTCAGTCCATCCTGTGTGAAGCTTGTTGTAGTTATCATGGTGGCATTTGCACACAGACGGATGGCTGTGTGATAGATTGTGTTTGGTCTAAAGAGGGACGTTTCACATCGGCTCCAGTGATGGGCTGCGGTATCACAGCTCTGTTGTTGTGTCTATGACTTCAGCTCTGATGACACATGTTGCACTAATTTGTTACCGCAGAGCCAACTGTGAACAGGGTTGACAGATTGAGTGCTGATAATGATATTGTATAATTGAAACTGCCAATTTTGGAATATTTGAACATTTCTAATGCGCTTTAAATCTCCACTGTAACCCGTCCAACTTATTAATTTAGGTTTGGAGAAGTAGAATCAGTTCTTGTGCCCATTTCACACTATGCACATTAATAAAACAGATGTGTTTGTGTGTGCTCTCTACCGTTATCTATTTCAACTAGAGACTTTGCTCATCGAGTAACCTCCATCATTTTTAAGGGGGGATGAAATGGTTTGTAATCAAAGGCCAGTATCCAAGATTCAAGATTCAAGTTGTTTATTGTCACTCCGGTTATACAAGTACAGTCGTGTGAACTGCTTTTGATGGAAGGCTCCAGAAAAAGGAAGAAAAGAAATAGTAGTTATACAAGGGCAATCCAGTCATAATCAGTGGAGTCATTGTGTTTGAGGTATACTGCCCTGTACCGAAGATGAAACTAAAGCATTACACACCTCGGATAACCTTTGTACAAAAAATACAAAATACATTCGGACATTCAAAAGTAACTAAATGCAAATGTGTCTATATACGTTGTATGCAGGGAAATAAACAAAATAATTTACAGTGAAGGGCTGTGAATTCATTTGGCACAAAATTAAGCAAATTACAGTAACAATGTTTGTTCTCACGTCACTGTAATTACAACCAAATTGCCACAACAGAGCAGAGATATACACAAACTAAACAGCTGCAAAAGATGTTAGCAACATTTTTTGTGTCCTTCTGTTGCATTTTTTACATGATTCAGGTGTTTATTTAAGAAATATTTTCCTTTGATGTTTAATTTGTACTGATAGACCAGCAACTCCTGTGTTCTGCGAGGTAAAATTGTTGTTATTGTCAATGGAGTCTGGTGGCTTTGAAGAGAGCGATATAACAGCTTCAGTTCCACGATGGAAAGGGATGTCTGATTGCAAAAACAGTTATTTTACGTTACGTTTACGTACAATATTAAAGAGTATTCACAGTAGCTTAACATCGATGAAAACGGAAAACGGAGAAGTGAAAGGAGTGGAATTAATTGGTGAATGAAAATAGCATTTCTGTAAAAGAAACAAAAGTGAGAGCTGCTGAGTGAATAAGACATGACTGCAGTGGAGGTGTCCATTATACTGAATTCATCAAGACAACAGGTAAAAATGCAGAGTGTGTTTGTGTTAACTGGAAAGCAGGTTAAATTAGGAATAAAAGCATGTCTCTTACATAAACTTGTTTCAAATAAAGACCTGTTCTCTTTGCCTGAGGCAGATAAAATAGATAAAATATTTGAGAATTATGGGTATTTTTATGGAAGTCGCTAATGAAAAAACAAATGATTGTTCGTGTTATGTGAGGACACACCAGAGGAGCATCATCGCTCCCCTTTTAGGTTTCCAGGAACTCTCTCAAAGCACATGGTGGAGTATCCACATTTAGAATTCAGTCAATTTGGTCGATGCCAACATGGATTTTCCTCTGTGGAAATTCACACAGCAACCATCTGTAATCCCACGTTAGACAGATCACAATGACAAGAGATTTCTTCATCATAAAAGTTAAATCTTCCGCTCTGAAAGCTCGGGCCAAGCATCAAGCATTCCCAGTTTCCTCCCCATTCCTCCCATCAACCACTCGATCTATTCTCCTCAAGGGGTCAACAACACTGAACCTGACTGACGGGAGGCCTTATATGGGAAAAGTATGGCAAGTTGTGGGTGAGCGGGTCTATTACTGTAAGTCATGGCTTGGATTCTGATTTACTGTACATCAATGCAACATGGAGAGTGTTGCTGTAACAGGCCATCCCCAAGAAAAGCAAGCAATGTGAGAATATAACATCTGGTAAATAAAAAAACAAAAACTCAACATTGACTTATTTTATTAACGGCATGTACATAAATTGCGTAACAAGCGTACTTATTTCAACCCAAACTGTGATCTTTTCATAAACATAAACCATGTAGTTTTGTTGCATAAACATAAAGTTGTTTTGTTTCAATTCACAACATTAAGTTGCACTTTGACTTTCACAACGTGCAGGTACGGATTGGCCCAACTGAAGCATTAAAATGGTAGTAATAACCACTGATAATGCCCATTCAATCGGCTGATAACATTCGAAACGGGTGGTTCGATTCCAGCTCTACGTCTACGTCCAAAAAAGAATAAATGTGATGGTCTCTTTAAGCATTTGATTGCTTGTATCAGAACACCTCTACTTAAAGCATTTTTTAAAGATGGAAAGTAAGTAAAAGTAGGCTATCTAAAACAGTATGTCAAGAATATCATGTTACTCATTTTAGCGAAGCATCATACTTACAACGAGTGACTCATGTCCTGTTCTGTAAGTTTAATACTCTGTCACTGTCATGTCTTTTTTGCATTGGATGGTAAAATCATACAGTAATATTCTAGTGTCTTTTAACCCAGTTTAGCCCGGTTTTAAACTGTTTTCACCAAATCAGCTGCTTCACTGGTTTCCACATGTAGTCTGTTGGGGAGGTTTGTCTGCTCTTGCTTTCTCTTTGACCCAATCTTTCTCTTTCACTCTCTGTGTCTCTTCATTTGCTGACTGGCTTCCATCAATCACCTGAAAATGGGATTTTCTGGAAGTCCTTGACATTCAGATGATAAGTGCACTGATAGGGAGCTGTCAATCACACAGCGGGAAGGAAAACAGCAGCCCTTTGCCTCAGAGGAGAAGAAGACTATCACAGTACCAGTGTTTTCCACATGAGATGGTGGACACGTTGGACTAAGACAGAGAGACAGAGCATAGACAAGCAGGACTTTCACCCAGGAAGCCGCCGTTTGTGTCCCGTATGAAACCAAGTCAATGTCGACTTATTTTACCTTAGTTTTGTTACTAGACTTCCATATTTAACTAATGTCAGTTACTTATTTATTTCGTATGTCCTTTGTACGCCATGCAAAAGTCCGCAGTTAGGCTCAACTCAACTTAGGTTCAGGCAAGAAAACAACTTAGTTAGGGAATGGGAAAACGAACATGGATCTCCTGGTTAAAAATCATAGATGCATTTCTTTTGTTTGGTTTTGATTTAATTGTTAGGTTTGTCCACCTCGAGCTTGTGAGCTCCTTTTGCACTCTAGTTTGTTATTTATATGCCTTTTCGTGCGAACGGGCTGCCAAAACTGACGCTAGAGGGGTACCTAGAGCGTCATAGTTTGAGGCGTAGGGCCACTGACCAAGTGTCAGTATTTGCGATTTGGGAGTGAGAATGTGTTTTAAGTTTTAGAGAGTATTACTTGCTCTGTCAAGGATCATTTCACACTTTGGTGACCAATGGCAACGCCCTCAAGAGCATCTTTTTTAACTTGTCCAAAGCATTTGAAAGTGCTTGAGACAAAATAAGGAGTATTTACCTCCTCACATTTCTCACTGATGTGACACCAAAGAATGGTGAGGTCTGACGACTGGACACTGATGGCCTGCAGCAGACAACCAAAACAGCCTGTTTCCCTGACAACGCGTACGCCTCTAAGTCTACAACATGACCACATATGTATGTGTGTGTTTCCTCCTGCCGTGTGGCTCTTGGAGTCCGTACAGCGCAGGTTTCCTTCGGTGGCTGCCGTTTTCCTGTGTTACTAAACAAACAGGATGATCAGTCACTTATCTCCGCGTCTCAGTACCTCAAACTGTTATTTCAGACCTGACAGAGAGAGATTTTATTAACTTCTGTCAGTCTCAAAGTGCAGCAGATCCAGGTTCCCTTTCTCTATTTCCAACACGCTGCAAAGGTACACATCAGTCAGGATCATGCTGTGTTCACGTCAGTGGGGAAGATGGGACACACCAGCTCTCAAACAGTTGACTTTCCAAATGAATGTGACCTGTTTACAATGTTTACACCTGTCTATCATGTGTTTTTCCTTTAAAACTGTGCTGTTACTGAATTAGTTCGATGTGTTGATGTGGCGTGATGAGATTTTAACACTATGTTGTTTCACCATTTCAGTTCAATGTTGTAGTTTCTATGATCTGTATCTGTTAAGGATAACAGCTATTCATCAATACATCAACATATTTGTGTTTAAGGTGAGACACCCCAGGCAAAAAACAATTTTGAGATTGATAACAGCTTATGCACTAACTTCATTACTGAAATCTGATTAAAAACAAAACTACAATTATCTAAACCAAATGATGTCAAATTGAACAAACGTCTTCATCTTTTCCATCTGTGTGTTTATAGTGAAAGACTATGCTGGACAGTAAAAGTTGGCCATCACTACAAATCACTGCATGCCATTAAGAAACTAACTACATTAAGAAAGTTTACAGTCCTTTATGAAAACATTTTATTCACATCTAATGAGTGACACTGACATTAAACTACTCCACTAGGTCACCAGACCCGAGGTTGGGGAAAGCTCAGCTTGCATTGAGAGGAAAAGCTGATGGAGCTGGCGCCAGAGAGTTTGAGGTCAAGGGTCAAGGACTCAGGTAGTCCCCTCACTGCCGCACCCACACACACACACACACACGCACACACACACACACACACACACACACACACACATCTCATTCCTTCAGAAAAGGGAAAACAAAGACAAAACAGGAGTTACAGGCTGCAACACCAGCCTGGTCTCACCAAATGAATAACACACAAATTTCTAAACTCATTTTGTGTGTTATCGCTGTCATTTCACGCTGGGGCAGTAGATGCTCAGAGCGAGTGCTCTGGAAGTCAGGTGACATCGTATAAAGAGCGAGAAAAGTCTGTGTAAAGAAAAGGTCGGGGTGGATGGACAGGTCAAACACATGACTTTCACCCAGGAGACTGCTGCTTCATTGACGTAACAAACATCCTTATTTTAAAACTGCGACGATCGTGCATCCGTATGTGACGAGGTGGCACGTAAAAATCTTAAAATGCCCTATTAGAATGTCCTTAAAAGCGCCATGCTATTTTGACATGAGGTCACGTTGGCGACACATACAACAGGGAGAATATTATAAGAGTCAATATGTCCATGCAATTCAAATTGCTGCTGTACTTCCAAATATGCATACTGCCATCTAATGTCTGTTAACTGACAACTAATTATTGTTCTTGGAACATTTAAAGGATTGTAATGTCTGCCTTCAGTCATTTTACACTGTTCTATAACTTTTATAGATGTTAATATGCTAGTGTTGTCTATCAATCCTCTGTTTTATCCAACCCATCCGTTCAATCAACACACAAACACATCTTATGGTTGCTTTGCATTGAAGAAACCGCTGCCTCCACTTCGATGCATTAATGATTGCTGAACATGGGTTCATCATTTTGATTCGATTGTTGGAACCTTGTCTGGTATCAACCTGACTGTACAGTAGATGCTGTAATATGTTGACATGAGTTCATGTTCAGTTGCAAGTTTATTGGTTGAATAAAACTGAAAGCATATAGGTTGAAAATCATATGACTTTCAGACATGAGACTGCAGTTCATTTCCATTCCCTAACCTTTGCCTACACCTGTAAGCAAACCTTAATCATAGCAGTGACAGATCAGAAAGTGTTTTATGTGAATCCTTTTTGTTATTGATTTATTAGTAACCGGTTGAGAAGGCACTGACAAAGTGTCATCTGTGGGCAGGAAACTTGTCTTTTAGTTTTGTAGGAGTTATGATGTTCAGTTTTAGTTGAAACTGTTTTTAAAGTGGTGATCTTGAAGCTGCTTTTGAAGGCTGTGTGAGGTCTTCAATATTTTCTCCACCCTACTACAATAAGGGCAGTTGAAATATTGGAAACACTTCTTAGTAAAACAGCAGCACAAACTACAGCCAACAACGACCATAATGTTGAGTCAACGCCTCTCTAAAACAACACAAACTGAACAGATGGATTTACTGCAGGACTGTTAGCTTTAGTTCAATCTAATGAACTGGAAATGTGTACGTTTGTGATGATGTGATTCGGGAAACAAGATAAATCCACAGGACTGTAACTTTGTGTTTTTTAGAGTGTTGAATTGTGAATTGTTTTTCTGTGTTTTTTTTACATTCCCAATGTCATTTTTTTCTGTAATCATTCTTTAAAATGTTAAAACTGTGGAAGAACTTGAACCTGTGTAGCCTAATACTGTAGAGGACGTGTTTTGAAAGAGGTTGTGACTTTTACATAAAAGTGATGGCGGGTATTTTTTTAGACATGTGACCGACATGTAGGGATGGAACAATATAGGATTTTATAGTGGATCGCAATAAAAAAACAATAAATTGATGAATTATCGGGACAATTTGGAATATTGTCACAATTGACTGTTATCTAGTTGTCTAGCTCACTATCATGGTAGAGACATGGAAAATAGAGGCATTGTTATGTAAGAAACAACAGTGATTTATTTATTTATTTATTTATTTATTTATTTATTTATCTATTTATCTATTTATTTATTTATTTATTTATTTATTACAGGGGAACCTTATAATGTATGATTGACTTATTTAAGATTGTTTGTTTTTCACAAAAAAAAGATGTGTGTCCTATCTGTGATGCAATACAAATTGTTGTTTCTTAACAAAAATGTGTGAGGTTAAGTGATTTCAATATGTTTTAGTGCCATTTTAAGAGCTTTAAGCATATTTTCACGATTATTGGGATAATATCATGAATTGCAATTATTTTGTAAAGCATAATCATGACATGAAATTGTCATATTGTCCCAAGTCTTGTTTCCTTTGACCACAAAAAGTGCACAAAAAATATAAAAAATGATTGCAGGTTGCAGGCTCTTATCATGACAGTCATGTATTGTGATTTATGCTACATTTTTTGCAATATTTCAAAATAAAGTTGGCTATCATATCATCCCATGCCTATACCAACATGTTAAATTGCCATTAAATTAATAAATATGATAATAAATAAGTAAAGTGGCTCCAGTGTGGCACCCCCAGTTTAGTCTGAGTCTCTGATGGACTGTGGCAGCTTCTCAGCCTCTCTGTGGGATTATTCAGCCTGTGGAGTCTGTGACCAGAAATCAATACTGTTCTCCTTTTGAAGTGAGGAGATAATTTTCTTTTTTTTTCTTTCCAGCAAACCCCAAAAGGACATTCGAGATGAAAATGGTCGCTCGATAATTGAGTTTGAAAAGATGCCACTGCCAGTGTTACTGCCAGCTTATACAGGCCTGACACTACACTGTAAAAAAAAAAGTGTAAAATAACGAACATTTTATGTTGATTAATGTTAATTAACATAAATAAACTGTTAAAAAAAAACAGGGATTATCTTTATATAATTAGCCTTTATTATTGTAATTTTACAAGAAATATTTTACTTTTATATAATAGTCATACACCGTAAATCTAAGACCATTTACATATAAATCAAGAATGAAACATGTAATTTTTACATTTTTTTCTGTCATTTTGAAATACAGACAAAAAATGTAAAATTTCTTGAAAAAAACTGTAAAAAAAATGGGTTTTTTTACAGTGCAGGTCTATTGGGAAAATATTCAGTTTTTAAGAGAACTGATTCAGTTAAACGAATCTAGAGTTTTCCTCATTATTATTGTTATTATTATTTTTTATTTTTTATCAACGAAATATATTGAATCCTCTATAATAATGTTCTTTTTTTAAAGCTTTTAAGAGGAACTTTCCCTGAATTCGTTTGATTATAAATAAAACAGCATATAAAATCCATACTGCTCTGCTGCATTAGTCCACTATTGCATTTCATCTCAGTAATTTAGCCTGCTGTTTTCCAGTCCCCTAATGTTCATTATTGGTGCACATTTAAACGAATAGGTGCGCCTCGGTACTTGGATAGGCTACTGCAAGCATTAACATTTGATGTCGGTCCAATTTGGCCAATGAGAGCAGCTCAAAGCACATTAAATATTAATACCTTAATGCCCCAAGTTAAGTAATTAAGTCCCAGTGGCTTTTATAGAAGGAGAGGAAATCAATGAGCCACATGGTTACATTTTTCATTTAATTGTTGTGGTATAGTTGTTGGAGGAGAAGCAAACCTGCAGAATATCGTTAGAAAACGACGCTCGTTATTTATGATATACGATTAAACAAAGTTGCATCCATTTATTATGTTGCAATAAACACCCCTTATAATTTAAAACCTGCTGCACAGTCAGTCAGATTCATTAATATTTTTTTTAATGAATGCATAGCATATATAAGCCAAATAACGACCTATCATTTATTTGTATTATTAAAATATTTGCTGCTTTTAGTCCTGGAAAAAAAATGCCATGAAATAAAAAAAATCTGTTCCCACCAGAAACAAATGAGGACATGTTTTGCAGCAATGTCATCAACTCTGAGCATGAATTAATAATGATGCCAGCTCCATATAACAATAAACGAGTAGGTCTGCATGAAAAACATCAATCATTTTTCCAGTGATTTATAATGTGCAATTTCAACCCATTTATTGTCAATTTATTAAAATCCTGGATCAAAACAGAGGAAGTTGTAGATTTTGAAAGGATAAACTGGGGAAGGTTTTTATTGAATTAATGGTATTTATTTGCTTATAATGCAATAATGGCATCTCTGTGTGACGTTTGGATGCTTTCAAATAAGCTTTAATTCATGGACTGACTATGAGACAACGAGCACCTTCATATAGCTCCAAACCTTCCTCATATCAGAGCCACGTAACTCCTGAGAGTATGCATGAAAACACTGTGCAGCTGTAGGAAACAAATGAACCAAAAAAAACTAAAGTAAATGTTGAATCCCCAGATTTTCAATAGTTTAACCTCTCCCTACATTGTTTAATTATAATAACTCGTTAACATTATTAATTTGCAATGAAATTGGTGTAGAAAATGTGTGTTTCTGCAATCATTAGGAGCACGATTAGTATAATAAGATGCATCTGTTTGCCCATTGGCATAACTAGTTTATACTAATATAGTTATCCTAATGATTGCACATGTTTTCTAATTATATTGCAAACTAATAATGTTAAAGAGTTATTACAATCAAACAATGGATGTATTAGGGCTCAGTTAGAGGTTATTGGATATCTGGTGATCGAACATTTATTTATGTTATATTTTGGGTCATTTTTTCTCTACAGCTGCACAGTGTTTTCATGGTTTCCTATAATATTTATAGTGTTTTTTGGCTCAGATATTGGAGTTAAATGCACAATAACAGACTTTATCTGACAAAGGAAAAAAAACATAAAAATTACAAAAATGTGTAAAATATTCTCAATTAAACAACAAGCACAGACAGGAGAATAAATATATGTCAATAGAGACGCTCGTTTTATTCAATAGAATAGAATAGAAAGCTTTATTGTCATTATTGTATTAAATACATCGAGATTCACAGCTGCCACTTCTGGTCATTGTGCTTTAAAACAAAACTTGACAAGACTAAACGAGGCAGATAAAACATATAACAGGTAAAAAAACACACACAGTTATAATAAGACAAATAAAACAGTTAAAGTAGATGTAATAAATAAATATAAACAGAAGTGTTACACTAGAAGTATTACATATAAAATAGATGTAATGTAAACAGAGTTAATTGCACTTGTAAAACAGGTAGGGTAGATGTAATAAATAAAGTGTAAACAAAGGTAGTATAGATGTTAAAGGTGTTAAACTAAATAAAGCTTTATAATAGAATAAAGTCATGTGGACATTAGTGCGCGTGAAGCAGATAAATGGTGCATGGTCGTGTTATTGATCTCGTCCAGCTGTTAATCAGTGTTTTATGAAGTGTGCCATATAAAGCCTCCATAGAGCTTCACACTGTCTTTAGCCAATCGGCCCAAAATTGGGTCTTAATCTCGCGCTGTCTATTTGGCACAACAAACATGGTTTCGTATAATATTTATAGTGTTTTGTGGCTCTGAGGTTTTGGAGTTAAATGCACAATAATAGACTTTATCTGAAAAGGAAAAAAAAAAGGAAAATAAATTGTTACAAAAATGTGCAAAATATTCTCAATTGAACAACAAGCACTGCAGGAGAATAACAGTAAATATCAATAGAGACTCTCCTTTTATTCAGGTGCTAAACTAAATAAAGCTTTATAATAAAATAAAGTCATGTGAACATTAGTGCGCGTGTGTGTGTGCTCACGTGAAGCTGATAAATCGTGTATCTTGTGTGTTATTGATCTTGTCCAGCTGTTAATCAGTGTTTTTATGAAGTGTGCCATAGAGCCTCCATAGAGCTTCACACTGTCTTTAGCCAATCGGCCCAAAATTGGGTCTTAATCTCGCGCTGTCTATTTGGCACTTTGATTGATGTCCTCGCGCAGCAGAGAGAAGAGGGGGGGGGGAGACAAACAGTCCAGCCTCGCGCTCCTCTCCTGCTCTCCTCTCCTGCATGCAGACGCACACACGTGCACAACGCACTCACTAGATAACGACTGCTGAGCTCGAGCAGAAGAAGAAGCTCCAGACTCACGAGAGTCCTTCCAGGTGAGCGGCGCGTGGAGCATCCTCTGTTCCTCGCGCCGGAACACCATGGATCACCTGCAGGGGATTCTGGGCGCGCACCTGCAACAGCACACGCACCCGCACGTGGAGCCCATCAGCTTCGGCATCGATCAGATCCTGAGCAACGTGGAGCAGAGCTGCATGCTGGGCGCGAGGATGCACGAGCCGGACTACGGGCACGGGGCCTACGGGAGCAGCGGCGCGAGCACCGGTGGGTATGCGTACGGTAACACCGGATATAATGGCACCGCCGGGTCGTGCGGTGCTTATCACATGAACATGAACATGAACATGAATATGGGCATACACGGGAACGGGACTACCGGGAGTACCGGGAGCTCCGCCGGGGTCATCAGGGTCCCCGCGCACAGACCGCTGAGCTGCGGGAACTCCTCCGGTCCGACCGGGAACATCAACAACATCAACAACATGAGCACGATCACCTTCCCATGGATGGAGAGCAACCGGCGATACACCAAAGACAGGTTCACAGGTAGGCCTCATATAATAAAATAACATAAAATAAAATATAACAAAATATAATATAATACAACAACATATAATATAATATAATACAACAACATACAATATAATATAATGTAATAATTATATATAAATATATAATACAACAACATATAATACTCTATAACAAAATATCATATCATATCATATCATATAATGCAATAAAATGTAATATAATATATAATGTAACAAAATATCATATCATATCATATCATATAATATAACAAAATTTAATATCATATCATATATCATGTAACAAAATATAATATAATATCATATTATATCATATAATGTAACAAAATGTAATATCATATCATTTCATATAATGTAACTAAATGTAATATCATATCATATCATATAATGTAACAAAATATAATATCACATCATATAATGTAACAAAATGTAATATCATATCATATCATATAATGTAACAAAATATAATATCATATCATATAATGTAACAAAATGTAATATAATAATACAGTAGTGTATTTCTTTTTTTTGTGATTAATTGATTTTTTAAATATTATTTGAACCGAAGAGATGTAGACATACAATCAGCAATACAGCAATGAATACAGGTAATTAAAAGGTAATCAAACCAAATATTATATGTATAAAGGACTGGTCAGCAATATTAACAAAAATATGACAGACCACAAAAAAACACAAATATTAAGACATATTTTTATATATATATATATATATATATATATGTATATATATATATATATATATATATATATATATATATATATACTGTTCATACACATACATAAAAACCATGAGTACTGACATGATAAATAATACACTATAGCGTATTCTTAAAAGACAAAACATATTTCGAAATATAGCAAAATATACAATTGTAGCTGCAGCTTTTTGTTGTAAATCAATTCACTTTTAGCAAAATACATTTAATAGGCCCTACTATAAATACATTATAAAAAAAAGTCCATGTGTGTATCCTCCTCATTTACCTGCCTATGTGTACCCTTGACAGAATTCCACTTCACGTGTGAATCAGTGATTAATGACTCAATATATGGTAATTATTGTAGTCAGTAATTATTAAAGGTCAACAAAGACTCATCACATTTCTAAATCAAAAGAATAAAGCTGAGGTATATCCCAGTCAAGGTGCAGAAATGTCATTTTTTGAAAATAACATTAAAACATAAAAAAGAAAAATATAGAAGGTTATTTCCTAGCTTTTTTTATTGCTAACAATTTTCAATACAAACAAGAATCAAACTTTTACGATAAGAAACTCAACAGAAAACAAACTGCTAAAGCTTATTGAAGTTATACAGTACATGTATGTCTGAATGGTTACAATTCATGAATAAAAAGTATAGTTCAGCATAATTTAATTCATAATTATAATTTCTACTTATATCCCTCTAATACATTACTGTAAGATAGACTGAAGTCACTCTTGTGTATTATTATTATTACTAATTTAATGTATAGCCTGCTATATTCTTTACATGTGTTGTTTGACATTTTCCGATGACATGTGGTATTTCTGAGCTGTGTAATCTATCTATTCCTGCTGCAGTCTTCCTCTCTCTTTCTGTACATGCTCCGCCTGTTATTCATATGAAACTACAGTAGTTATACTGATAAGCCATTTTACAACAGAAGACTTCACTGATTTGTGTTATTGTGGTAAATTGTTTCATAAAAAATTCACGTGTATGCAGAAAGCAAGTTCTCCAAAGCTCTTTTATTATGCCATGGGATAAATTCACATATAAACAAAAGTTTTGTAAAGATTTCTTGGTTATGGCTTGAGTAAAAAATAAATATATATATACAAAGATAATTACATATATAAATGCATAAAGTTCTTCGGTAATTCCCCAAAGATTCTTTGGTATAAGAATAAATGTGTAAATAAATAGAAAACACACACAAAGCTGTTAATGGTAAAAGATTTAATGAACACAAAGGACTTGAAAACAATGAATAATGCAGTGTGACTCTTGCATTCCCAAATTGTTGTAAATTACAGGACAATAATGGACAGTATGCTGTATATAACACTATATTTAACACCTTAACATCAAATATGGACTCCTTGTTTTTTAAGCTCTCTCGCTCATTTACTGTCTGTCTGCATTTGCCCTGCTTTGTCCTGTCCTGTCCTGTCCTGTCCTGTCCTGTCCTGTCCTGTCCTGTCCTGTCCTGTCCTGTCCTGTCCTGTCCTGTCCTGTCCGGCCTTATACTTTCCTTTCCTGACTTGTACTGTCGTTTCCGTCCACGTCCTGTCCTTTCCTGACTTGTACTGTTATTTCCGTCCACGTCCTGTCCTTTCTTGACTTGTACTGTCCTGACATGTCCTGTCCTCCTCTGTTATGTCCTGTCCTATTTCCTGTCCTGTCCTGTCCTGTCCTGTCCTGTCCTGTCCTGTCCTGTCCTGTCCTGTTCATACTGCCTTGTAATGTCCTGTCCTGTCCTGTCACATCCTGTCCTGTCCTCTTGTCCTCCTGTCCTGTCCTGCCGACCTTATTCATCCTGTCCTGTACTGTCTTGTGGTGTCCTTTTCTCCTACCCTCCTGTCTTGCCCTGTCCTGTCCTGTCCTCTTGCCCTCCTGTCCTGTCCTGTCCTGCCCTGTCCTCTGCTGTCTTTTCCTGACGTGACCTGATTTATCCTTTTCATGTCCTGTCCTGTCCTGTCCTGCCCTGTCCTCTGCTGTCCTTTCCTGACTTGTACTGTCCTGGCTTTACCTGTCTTATCTTCTCATTTCCTGTCCTGTCCTCCTGTCCTTTCCTTCCTTGTCCTGTGCTGTCCTTTACTGACTTGTACTGTCCTGACTTGTACTATATTTTCCTGTCCTCCTCTCCTGACTTGTACTTGTCCTTTTCCTTTCTTGTCCTGTCCCGTCCTCCTGTCCTGTCCTGTCCCGTCCAGTGTCCCTCTCACCCCTCACTGTAACACGTCGTGTAGGTCACCCCTACCAGAACAGGACGCCTCCTAAGAAGAAGAAGCCTCGGACGTCCTTCACGCGGCTGCAGATCTGCGAGCTGGAGAAGCGGTTCCACCGGCAGAAGTACCTGGCGTCCGCTGAGCGGGCCGCCCTCGCCAAGGCCCTGAAGATGACCGACGCTCAGGTCAAAACCTGGTTCCAAAACAGACGCACCAAATGGAGGTGAAGTCATGTTTTAACCTTTTACCAGTGCATTGTTACGGCTACAGAGCGGAAACCCTCACCAAAGAGGCTCTGCATTCTTTACGGAGGACTGGAGGCCCGTTTGGCTCCTAAGGGCTGTCAGGGGTCCTCCAGTGGGTCTTAAATGTCTCCTCTCCTGGAGGCCCCTTGGGTCCCTCTTATGTCATTAAAGCACAATACAAAGATTTTATACTCATAAGTACACTGTTAAGAATTCCCCAGTAAAATAACAGTAAAGAGCTGGCAGCAGGGTTGCCTTTATGTTACTGTAAAATTAACATTATTATACTGTCGCTGAAATTTACAGCCTTGTACTGTTAATAAAAAATACAGTTTGAACTGGGTTTTTTAATTAATTTCACAGTATTTTACAGTTAATTTACTGTTTAAAGATATAGCTGTTTTTCACCTTTCTTTTACATTATCTTACAGATTTTTTTTAATGCACTATTTAGGTTTTATTTTTTACATACATTTTAATAAACATTATTTTTTGCCTATATGAATAGACTTAGCAGGTTACAGACAGGAATAGTCACATTAAATACAATTAAAGGCACTTGTTAGGAAAAAGGCTATAATAGACTTGTTGACACTTTTCCCAAAAATGTGTGTCTCTAGCTGGCTACAAGCACAGAATGCAAACCATAACAACATGTGAGTGAAGAACAATAAAGCTAATTCACTGATTTTACAATCATGTACAATGTACAAGCCTCACATGAGCAGATCAGGTCCCAGAAGTAAAAAAATACTGCATGAAACTGTTACTGATGATACTTTAGACAGTTGATCTGCAGTAAAGTGGTGTTTTTTAAGAATGCATTATAGTTCAATTAAAAAACGGCCTATGAGCGTAATTTAACAGGTTTTCTTTTGTATTAACAGTAAAGCACTGTTTTTAGCAATAACAGGTTAATACTGTTGAAATCCTGCTGTAAATTAACAGCAATAGTTTACAGTGTAATGACTGTTTTTATCGTAAGCTTCCCTCCCACCTCTGTGGTTATCTTCTTCTGTGGCCTTATCTGACAGTTTAATGCACTTTCACACTCATAGTCGTAACAAAAAATAAGCAAATATTCAGGTACATCTATCTAAAACTATAATACATCAGTCCTGCAGTAAATCCTCCTCCATGAAGCTTCTTATGTTCACTTTGTGTTGAGCCTGTTCAGAGGTGTTCATTCAACATATTGGAGGCTGCAGTTTGTGCTGCTGTTGAACTGTATTGCATTATATACTGAGAGGTGTTTCTGTTATTTCGTCTAACCTCAATGATATAAATGGGGAGGACAAAATAATAGAAACACCTGTCATGAAGGTAGGATCTATTGCAGGAGTGACTGCATGAGTTTAAACCTAATAAACACTGACTTTATAAAAAAAAAAAAATCTGACCATTTTGGATTCAATTTGTCAAATTTAAAAATGTTTAAATTATTATTCAAAATCATAATTTTGTTCTTGTTTTGGTTTGTTGTTGTTGTTTTTATTTTCTAAAAGCTCTGTGGATGTATTATTTAATATATTATTATATATTATTTATTATATTATTATATATATATATATATATATTATATATATATATATATATTAATCTACATAAAAATGTCATAAATAACACCTTTAAAATAGACTTTGTGTTAATATTTGCTGACTGTTGAAAATATCGTAGATGGGGTTTTTTTTATTTTGTTTTGTTTTTTAAAAAGGAAGAAAAATGCTTCTTCGTTCACTTGACTCTTATTTTGGGCAAATCATTTATCAAGAAGAAATATAAAGGACTACTAACATTTTTATACAAGGAATAAAATACACATTATAGAATTATTTGGTATTTGGCTGTGTCATACAAATTAATTTAAAATCATGAATTGATTCAGAAGAAATAAATGCGGTAGGTTATAGAATATTTTCGTAGATAAAAGATAAGAAACATATCGACTTAATAAAACTGCAATTTTATTTCATTTTATTTTGACATTCTTCGTAGTTTCAATGTTATTTTTCATTTATTTTTTTATTTTATTATTTATATAATTCACAATTCGAGGGCCCTAAATAAGTATCTATGGACCTGAAAGACAGTAGTAAAAACAGTCTTTAAAATAATCATCGTTTAGCCTAAGTGACAGAAAAGAGTGGCACATTTTTTTTTTATTAAAAACTGATTTATTTATTTTTTACTTTGAAAAAAAAATATCTGAGAAATGGAGCATCTGATTTTCCAGTTATTGGAATAATTGTAGCTAATAGCCCACTACAATTTTCACAAAAGGCCTAATAATTTTGATACATTTTTTTTATTTTTCATTGAAAATTATAAACCTTTGGATTTATTTGGATAATATTTCACAGATTGTAAAGTCATTTCTTATTGTGTGCATTGCACCATCAAATTGAAATAAATAAATACAAATATAACCACCTTTTAAATCAACTGTTTTGATAAAGGTGAAAAACAGCTATATAATGTATCTTTAAACAGTAAATTAACTGTAAAATACTGTGAAATTAATAAAAAAAAAAACAGTTCAAAATGTGTTTTTCATTAACAGTACAAAGCTGTAAATTTCAGCAACAGTATAATAATGTTAATTTTACAGTAATATAAAGGCAACCCTGCTACCAGTTCTTTACTGTTATTTTACTGGGACATTCCTAACAGTGTGTGATGTGTGACCGACTCTCCGGTGTCTCCTTGTCGGTGTCTCAGGCGGCAGACGGCGGAGGAGCGAGAGGCGGAGCGGCAGCAGGCCAACCGGATCCTCATGCAGCTGCAGCAGGAGGCCTTCCAGAAGACCATCAACCAGCCGGTGACCCCTGACCCGCTGTGTCTGCAGAACAGCTCCCTGTACGCCCTGCAGAACCTGCAGCCGTGGACCGAGAACACCGGCAAGATCAGCAGCGTATCGGCCTGCGAGTAGAGCCTGCTACACGGCCTCCAGTTGGGCGTCTGCACTGGTATACATGACTGGAGGGGCCGCAGAGGAGGGCAGAGACATGGGGCCCTGTAGCTCCGTGCAGAGGATCCTGGTTATTATCAGGTCATCTCCCTGCTCTTATTATCACCTTTCTGTCAGACAGACACTGGTGCTGCAGCTTACAACAGACATGGGTCCCTCAGCACTATATATACTCCCATCTAATGGGGGTCCACACAGTCTGATCTGGATCCTCCAGAGGTCTGCACTGAATCCTCTGCTTCAGCCCTGCAGAGACCAGACTGACATTTTGGAAATATTTCTGGAGACATCATGATGAACATTGTGCTCCAGGAACCAGGACAGACTGGCACCAGTGAGTTGTTGTATTATAGTTGACCTATAAGGGACTTGATGTTTCATAAAACAGCATATTTTCATATTTTCATCTCTGCCATCAGTGTTTATCTGCCATGTTAATGGACTTTTTACTCAACTGCAAAAAAATAACAGAGCACTTGTTTAAGCACCTTTTGTATTAATAATCTGACAAAATGAAAAGGACCCCATGTGATGATTTACAGCAACACACCAGATATCTGTTTATATTTTACCCTTTTTATAATTTAGGAACAAGTTGCACATTTAACAATGACCATATTTCTCACCACATTTTACCACGTTTCACATTTCATGGACTCTTATTTTTGTATAAACACTTTACAAAGTGTATTTTCTTATTTCTCTCTCACCACTGTGCTGTGTGCTGTGTGGAAGATAAGATAAGCTGACCGCCTGTGTGTGTGTGTGTGTGTGTGTGTGTGTGTGTGTGTGTGTGTGTGTGTGTGTGCGTGCGTGCGTGTGTGTGTGTGTGTGTGTGTGTGTGTGTGTGTGTGTGTGTGTGTGTGAGTGCGTGCCACCATGAACGATGACACTTCCCTTTTCTTTCGCCTGGGGCAAGTAAAATGCCACGTTGGGTTAGTAAAAATCTGGTCCTCTCTCTAGGGTCCATGGTGGAGAGGAGGTTGTGTTGCTCTGGCTCGATCTACCTCCACGCCAAACAGATAGAGTCAGAGCAACATGACCTTCTCTCCACGCCAAACAGATAGACCCAGAGCAACATAACCTCCTCTCCACGCCCAAATAGATAGAGCCAGAGCAACATGACCTTCTCTCCACGCCAAACAGATAGACCCAGAGCAACATAACCTCCTCTCCATGCCCAAATAGATAGAGCCAGAGCAACATGACCTTCTCTCCATGCCAAATAGATAGCTAGAGCCAGAGCAACATGACCTCCTCTCCACGCCAAACAGATAGACCCAGAGCAACATCACCTCCTCTCCATGCCCAAATAGATAGAGACAGAGCAACACGACCTCCTCTCCACCATATTCAAGAAGACACTCGTCAATGGAGTCGAGACAAGTGTCTGGATGCAACGCAAACGAGAGGAGGTTGTGACGTTTGGTTGTTTGTGCTGGACAGAGCGATCGGATTTCAATGTAGACACTGGAGACACACAAAATGTAATCAGGTTAAATTAAATATAGATACAATCTGGATACGAGACGCATTTTAATGCAAGGTGTAAAGGGGTGTCATAGAGACAGACAACCACTCACGCTCACATTCACACCTACGAGTCACCGGTTAATCAAACTACAGTACATGTCTTTGGACGATGGGAGGAAACTCTTTGACATGTTCTAAAGTATCTCCAATGTTTTTGGTCGTGTTGAAGTGAACTGACACTGGATTTCTGGGCTCATTTGTACAAATACTGCTCCTATGCTCTGAAATTCTTGTATGTTGTGTTTGCAACCATCATAGTTGAAACCATATTTTTGTGTTTCAAGTGATCATCCCATCCCATTTATCATAAACTGTTCTCCAGATGGTTGAAAAAGTGGCATTTTGAAGTGCAAAAACATTGGTGGAAAGATGACAAGAAACAGGTCACTCTGCAGCAGAGTCAGCTCTCACAATACAGTCCCAGATAGCAGGAGGGGGTTTGTGCACAAAAAAAAGTCTTATGAAGATTTTACATTTTATAATGTGACAATGTTTTATTTTTGTTTCACTTTTCTTTCAAGTTATTTTTCAGAAGGAAAGAAACTGTACCAAACACACTCTCATGTTCTTCTTTGTTCCTTTTTTACACAGACATCTCACTTCACACAAACGTGTATATTTTGATGCATAAATATAAACATTCTCTGATGAAAGAAATATCAAAATGTATTTTTTGTCCAATGTGTGTATCGGAGTCGGCAGTGCATGCTGAGCCAGCAGTGTGTGTGTGTGGGTGTGTGTGGTGTGTGATGTGACATTCTCCAGGACTGCTTTCTAAAAGGTTGAAGAGGAATGTAAAGGAGAATTTCATCATCCACTCAGAAATATCTGCACTGAGCCGCTTGAGTTGAGCTCCACTGAAACCTCCTGGAATTCCTCACACGCACACACACACACACACACACACACACACACACACACACACACGCACACACACACGGTTTGACCCTGGGGAGAAAAAGTGGTCACTCACCAGAGCTGATAAAGATGAAGCAAGTTGAGAAAACTATATACCACTCCGCACAGCACGTTGTTATTTATTTATTTTTTTTGTTATATATTCTTTCTTTCCTTCTCAGTATTTGACACAAACCCAATGACCGCAAAAGCACACACGTGTTCTGTCCAGACACCATAAAAATGTTGGCATTGTATGTTTCTGCAATCCACGGGATACGTTGAATTGCAGAACAACTACAAGTAACGTCTCCTCTCTCGTACAATTCCCGAGCCTCCGGCTCTGCGACTACTACTACTCAGAGCTGCTGCAAACTTATCACATAAATGAACACTTGAACATTCATCAGCATGACAAGAACTACCTAAAATAACAGAAACCATCTTTGGAAAAAAATTATTTGACATCTAATTTTACTTTTTAGTTTGACTCATGTCCCATCCTCTAACATGGAGGGGGCGGGATGTATGACCTCTACTGCAGGCAGCCACCAGGGGGAGATACAGATGTTTTGGATTCACTTTTGAGGAGCTGTCATGTTGACCATCTTTATTTACAGTCTATCGTTATACCCTATACCACGTAACTAGTGAGGGATAAAGGTCACTCGATATACAACGTCACTTGCTCTGACTGAATGCAAAAAAAAAAATTTAAATAAAAGTTGACATTCAACCTATCCATGGTTTGCAGAAACATACAATATCAATATTTTTTCCCTGGCGACTGGGCTGGGTTCGAATGGGAGCAAATCCCTGCAGCCAGGTTCCAACATCTGGTGGAAAGCCTGAAACCGGAAGAGTGGAGGCTGTTGTACTGTAGCAGCACCGTAATGAGCATGATGTTGGAATCATATGCTTAACACATACAGTATGTCTGGGATGTTCAGGTGTCCATGTGGCCATTTAGTATACAGTATGTAGTAGTATACTTTGGCTACAATTGACCTTGAAAGTTTATTTTTGACCTTTAAAAAAACGTATCTAAAAGCCGCTTACTAGCTCTTTCGAGAGCTTTCAACCTCATCTTGTGCTTTTCATCAGTGGAAGGAGTTTGCTCAGATGTCAAAGTTGCTCACTGAAAACATGATGCGATAAAGTCTCAGCAGCTTTCCAAGAGCTTCTGGTGATACTACGAGTCATTTCAGGGTGTTTGTGACACTCTTTTATGATGATTGTGCATGGAGAAAAGTATTTTCGGGGCCAGTGTGCCTCACTTGTTCTGCAATACTGAAAATGGCCACTACACCAAAATCGCCTCACAGCCCAGCGCTGCTCTTATGTACACCAAATGACCAAAAGTATGTGAATAATCTGAAGAATCATTATAGTGTGTGATAAAATAATCTCACAAGCTCTTTCCAAGCTTTCAGCATATCACATTTCCTCACTTTATACTACAGCTCTTGTGTAATCCTGGACTGTCTAAGTGCTCCTCTCATTTCTTATTCATTTCACACAAGCAAAGCAAACCACATTACACAAGTTGCTCGGTCTCTAATTTTAAATAAATCAAAATGTCTTGTGTGCTCCATGAAATAATTTCCTGTTAATTGCATCTGTATTGTAACAGCAGAGCGAGTTTGATGAGGCTACAAGCAGACAGTATGGAGGAGTCGTTCCAGTTCAGACTTGTAGGAACAGTGTGACACATTTGCTGCCAAATGAGTGGATTTTCTCTATCACTGCCGCACTCATAGATTCAACAATAAATATACAATAAACGTTTAAATCATTTCGGCCCCCCTTAAACGCTGACCCACAGGACCGTAGCTACCACTGAGGACAGCGAGGTCATGTATTTGGGGGCATGTGGGGGTTTCAGCAACATGTTACTGGTGTAATTCAGGTGCTGGGATCCTTTGACAATATCTGAATTAGGCTACCATCCATCCAGATGACAACAGATGAAAAATAGCCTTTTGGCTAATTCTTATTAGTTTGCACTGTCCCTTCTTAAATTAAAAAAAATTTGAAAAAAGATGCTGCACTGAAATTATAGAGTTGTGTAAAATCAATAAACAGATTTGAGAAAGAGATTGATATCTATTTGAACAATTAATTATACCTCCCTAAATGATGAATTATTCTTTCAAAAATAAAAATATTTCCAGTTACTGTTCAAGAAAGGTATGTGAAAATGATTAAAAGCAATGCAAAACTAAAGCTTACGGGTCATTTTTTGTAACCAATCCAGGCAAAATTTACAATCCTTTATAATCCCTAAAAAACCCAAGTATTTATGCAGGAACTGACAAACTCAAACAAAAGTTATCAAGCAAATTGGAGGAAAAGCATAAATTAGGCTAATACATTCAAACTATTACTGTCTTCACATCACTAATTATAATACAAGTACATGCCAGGTTTCTACATAGGAAGCTATATTTAATGAAGTGTTGATGGTAAAGCTGAAAATATAAAAAGAAAAAAAAAAAAGAAACATCACAATGGGGCCTAAATAATACTGTACAGTTATATAGTGCTTTGTTTCTGGGCTAAACCTCAGCTTTACCCTTTAATTTAAAAAATGTGATGAGTCTTTGTTGACCTTTAATAATTACTGACTAGAATAATTACCATATATTGAGTCACTAATCACTGATTCACATCATTCATAGGCAGGTAAATGAGGAGGAGACACACATGGACTTTTTTTATAATTTATTTATAGTAGGGCCTATTAAATGTATTTGCTAAAAGTGAAATGATTCACAACAAAAAGCTGCAGCTTCAATTGTATATTTTACTGTATTTCTAAATAATTTTTGTCTTTTAAAAATATGCTATAGTGTATTATGTATCATGTCAGTCAGATGGTTTTATATATATATATATATATATATTTATTTTTTAATATTTTTTTACACATATATATATATATTTTTTAATATTTTTTACATATATATATTTTTATATATATATATATATTTTTACATATATATATTTATATTGTTTACATGTATATATATATGTTAATATTTTTAATATATATATATATATTTTAGATTTTTTGACATATATATAGATTTTTTTTAGATTTTTTACATATATATAGATTTTTTTATATATATATATATTTTTACATATATATATATTTATATTGTTTACATGTATATATACATGTTAATATTTTTAATATATATATATAGATTTTAGATTTTTTGACATATATATAGATTTTTTTTAGATTTTTTACATATATATATTTTTTTTTATATATATATATATTTATATTGTTTACATGTATATATATATGTTAATATTTTTAATATATATATATAGATTTTAGATTTTTTGACATATATATATATTTTTTTTAGATTTTTTACATATATATATATTTTTTTTATATATATATATATATTTTTACATATATATATATTTATATTGTTTACATATATATATACATGTTAATATTTTTAATATATATATATAGATTTTAGATTTTTTGACATATATATAGATTTTTTTTAGATTTTTTACATATATATATTTTTTTTTATATATATATATATTTTTACATATATATATTTATATTGTTTACATATATATATACATGTTAATATTTTTAATATATATATATAGATTTTAGATTTTTTGACATATATATAGATTTTTTTTAGATTTTTTACATATATATATATTTTTTTATATATATATATATTTTTACATATATATATATATTTATGTTGTTTACATATATATATACATGTTAATATTTTTAATATATATATATAGATTTTAGATTTTTTGACATATATATAGATTTTTTTAGATTTTTTACATATATATATTTTTTTTTATATATATATATATATTTTTACATATATATATATATATTTATATTGTTTACATGTATATATATATGTTAATATTTTTAATATATATATAGATTTTATATTTTTTTTACATATATATAGTTTTTTTTATATTTTTTACATATATATATAAAACTGTACATATATATATATAGTGCTTTGTCTCCCTCTACTGGCTTCTACTAAACATCAGCACCAGCTTATCACCTATATCCGTCGCTAGGTGATGATGACATTTGCGTCATTGAAGCGCGACGGACAACAACAACAACACAGCGTGTTGTGTAAGTGTCCGAGCAGCGAGAACATCATTATAAAGACATTTATCTCCTACACCGAGGACATGTCTCTCCTGCGGTTCTGTTCAACAGTCAACAGACATGTTGTGTCCAAGAGTTTATCTGTGGAGTCTGTGTTTACAGGTCAGTGTGTGCTAAAAACTACATCACAAACCTGCTGGTTTAACATGTTAAAACATGTTTTAACATGTTTTATACATGTTTTATACATGTTTTATACGTCCTACAGCAGGATTTAAAGGCTATGATATATTGGCTTAACTTGGACATTCACCAAAGTTACGCTTGGCTGCATTAGTTTAGGTTAAATGAGAGCTGGAGGTCAATAATGTGTGTTATGAATGATCCTACATTGTGCTGGCTGCAGACAGATGTATATTAATCCTGGTGTGTCTGGTTCAGGGTGTTCCCGGGCAGCCAGCGGAGCGGTGAAGGACAAGGAGCCGCTGAAGAAGGCTAAAACCCCGCAGGGCCGGTTCGACACCCCCGAGGAGGCGAGCAAAGCTGCTCTGCAAAGTGAGAATTATGCATTATTATGACTGTCTGTCTTTGATTTGGGCTCAAAGTTGCACTCAGTGATCAGTGAGAGGTGTGTCCTGTTATTTTTAGGCACTTTTAATACAATTCTCAGTCTGTATTGTTTTTGTTTTTTTTCCTTTTTAACAATCATACCTATTTAAAAGGCTTATTTTTTGACAAATTCAGTGTTTTCTTCTCCCTGACACTTGGCCATTGTTCTATTAGCTCTTTGGTTGTTTTAAATGTGCACTTTTCTAATGCAGGACGAGGCTGTTCAGCAGAGAGAGAACGTTCAATGAATATCACTTGTGTTCAAGTCTTCACTGCATTTATCTTGTCCATGTCTTAAATAATAATCCAAACTTTAAAAAGAACATTTAGATTTCTCAAGATTCAAGATGTTTATTGTCACGCCGGTTATACAAGTACAATCGTGTGAAATGCTTTTTGCTGGGAAGCTCCATTAAAAATAATAATTTATATTACAATTATAAAAGGAAATACTTTGTACAAGGCATATTAAGAACATAAACAGGCATATTAAAAACATATACAGTATATACAGTATAAGATATATGATTGAGGTATTGCACTTGCTTATTGCACTTTTTGTGTGAGAAGTAGTCGTATGAATTATCTATTTAGAGGTCCGATGGCCTCGGGGGGGAAAAAACAGTTCCTCAGTCTGCTGGTGAGAGTCCTGGGTGTCCTGTATCTTCTACCAGAGGATAGGAGGGAGAACAGGCTGTTGTGGGGGTGTGTGTTGTCCTTAATGACCCTCAGGGACTTCCTGAGGCACCGCTGGGTGTACAGCTCCTGCAGGCCGGGCAGCTCGCACCTGGTGATATGTTTCTTCCCAGAAATTAATGAAATGTTGGGAACCAGTGAGCTAGGTGGACCTGATAAATTAAACACTGTGTGTGCTGTATGCTTTGAAGTAAAGCAGTTGTGGGAGGAAATCAGGGTCTTTTAAACTTTAAACTGTTCACTTGTTGTCCTCCAGAGTACCCCGACGATGTGAACCCTGCCACCAAGGAGAAGGGAGGTCCTCGGGGTCCAGAGCCCACCCGCTACGGAGACTGGGAGAGAAAGGGCCGCTGCGTCGACTTCTAGCTCAATACTCATAACGGTTATTTATCACACCTGTGTTATGGAGAAGTAATAGTCAGTCAGTGGCACTTTAACTAGGTGTAAGTGTATACTGGCTGACAAAGGATGTAAAAATTAAAAACAAATGTCATGAAATATGATAATATGTGAAGCTCCAAGACACATTGTACATTGGTGTTGTCTGACTATATAAGGAATGTATCAGTTAAAATAATAAGTTAGTCATTTTAAAACAGCATCTGATTTTTTTTTAATTTTTTTTTTTCCAGAAGGAACCTGTTTTCCAAGTAATAATTGCATGTCTTTATGCTCAACATGTGATCACACTAGGATGACACTAGAGACACTTCTGCTGCCTCATATGCATACAGTTTTTAAACAGGATTCTTAGGAATCCTCCTAATGGGATCTGTGGGTGCAGTCTGGTTCGGATGGATCATATGTGATTCCTGTTTGTGTTGTTCCAAAGAAAAATAAAAAAGTCCTTTTATTTATAGGAGTTCTGTCACTGTGTTTTATTATCCTATCATCATTAGTACCATTCATTGTAGTAGCTGTGGCAGTATTGGTAGTGGTAGTATTTGCAGAAGTTCTTGCTACGAGATACATTATATTTAATTATATAATATCACTATATATTATTGTATATATTGTTTTGTGATTGCAAGAGAAAATCGGGTATTTGTGGAACAGTTATTGAAACGACTGACTTATGTAGCCTATCTATGCTTAACCATAAGCACACTCTGCTTTACACTAAGTTTGAAATTCTAAAACACACTTTTTGCAAAAAAAGAAATTACAGTTATCTACAAACCTAAAAGCCTGTGTGTGTTGTTTGCTAAACACTGCCATTAAAATACCTCACTCAATTATTAATCCTGCACCCAGAATGCACCTGTGTAAACACCTGTAACGTTACTGTAATATACAATTACAGTAACAGTTACTGTAAAAATAAAATACGGTTATGGTAGTGTAAATTTGAATTATGGTAACTTCCCTAAAAACCTTTTGAAATGTCTAACAGTTCGGGCACAATCCTCTCATTCTGGCACAGTATGTATATAATGTATATGCCGAGGAGAGGTGACTGGTTATTAAGCTGGCAAGTGGAATCACCAAGAAAGCTCTGTTACATATAGAAACATACAAGGAGCTGGACCAGGAACACAGAGGTTAAATTATTATTATTTTTTTATTTTAGGTTCATTAATCTTTGTTAAATCTATGATTTAAGTGGGAGGAAACCGGATCACCCGGACTAAACGTACGCATAACATTTAAGCGTCAATTTAGTTTCCAACCAATCTGACAGGCATGTGTTTGGCCAGTGGGGAGAAACCGGATCACCCGGACTAAACGTACGCATAACATTTAAGCGTCAATTTAGTCTCCAACCAATCTGACAGGCATGTGTTTGGCCAGTGGGGAGAAACCGGATCACCCGGACTAAACGTACGCATAACATTTAAGCGTCAATTTAGTCTCCAACCAATCTGACAGGCATGTGTTTGGCCAGTGGGAGAAACCGGAACAACCGGTGAAAACTCACACAAACACCAACAATGCCACCATGCTGCCTGTAAGGACAACTACAAATGCTTTTGTAGCAGAACACTTGAGAGGTCACCTCTCAGGTCTTTTGCTACTAAACCTCTGTAGAAACTGTCAGTCCTGCACGTTCTTCACGTTGCAGCAAGGGCAAATGGCCTTCTTCATCCAGGACAGGAAACGTTTGAAGCCGTTCTTCTTTTTCTTCTTCTTGTCTGAAAATAAATCAACGTTAAACACCTCAACCATCCCCAGATTAAAAAATAATATGGAATTCTCAACAATTAAGAAACAAGATCATTTCTTCTTACCAGAAGTGTCGGGAGAGAGGTCTTCGTTGTCCGGATGGATCCTGGTGGCGTCCACAGGAGTGGGAGGAAGTGGAGCAGATTGGGGATTAAAAATATAAATGCACAGAGAGTTAGTATTTTTGTCCTGTTTTTGTCATGACAAAAAATCTGCTTCAATATGGCTCAGTTTCTCTCTTCTGTTGGAGGGGTGAGGTTCAGAGAAAATAATCTTACATTGTTTCACCGTCCTCATCAGACGTCTTTTCCAGGTGTCTACGGTTCTTGGGGCCTGAAGACACAACCATGGAGATCCCGCCTGGCAGTGAGTAACTGTTGAATCAAGACATACAATTAAATGACGTTCTTATTGATTACTCTGATCATTTTGCCAATTAATCCATTTCTCTCTTCTGTTGGAGGGGTGAGTGCCATGTTCAGAGAAAATAATCTTACATTCTTTCATTGTCCCGATCAGGAATCTCTTCCAGGTCAATGTTGATCACGGGGGCGGTGGGCTGATTCGCGATGACACCAGATGGCGGTGAGAAACTGTTGAATCAAGACATACAATTAAATGACGTTCCTATTGATTATACTAATCATTATGTCAATCAATCAATTCATTTCTTCAATTGGAGGGATGAGTGCCATGTTCAGAGAAAATAATCTTACATTGTTTCACCGTCCTCATCACAATCCTCGTCCAGGTCTGAACCGGATGACGATGAGGAACTGTTGAATCAAGACATACAATTAAATTACATTCTTATTGATTACACTAATCATTATGCCAATCAATCAATTTCTTTCTTCTGTTGGAGGGATAAGTGCCACGTTCAGAGAAAATAATCTTACCTTGTGTCACTGTCCTCATCAGACTCCTCGTCCAGGTGTGTACGGCTCTTGGGGGCTGAAGACACAACCATGGAGATCCCGCCTGGCAGTGAGTAACTGTTGAATCAAGACATACAATTAAATGACGTTCTTATTGATTACTCTGATCATTTTGCCAATTAATCCATTTCTCTCTTCTGTTGGAGGGGTGAGTGCCATGTTCAGAGAAAATAATCTTACATTCTTTCATTGTCCCGATCAGGAATCTCTTCCAGGTCAATGTTGATCACGGGGGCGGCGGGCTGATTCGCGATGACACCAGATGGCGGTGAGAAACTGTTGAATCAAGACATACAATTAAATGACGTTCCTATTGATTATACTAATCATTATGTCAATCAATCAATTAATTTCTTCAGTTGGAGGGATGAGTGCCATGTTCAGAGAAAATAATCTTACATTGTTTCACCGTCCTCATCAGAATCCTCGTCCAGGTCTGAACCGGATGACGATGAGGAACTGTTGAATCAAGACATACAATTAAATTACATTCTTATTGATTACACTAATCATTATGCCAATCAATCAATTTCTTTCTTCTGTTGGAGGGATGAGTGCCACGTTCAGAGAAAATAATCTTACCTTGTATCACTGTCCTCATCAGACTCCTCGTCCAGGTCAATGTTGTCCTCGGAGGCTGCAGGCTGAACCATGACGACACCGGATGGCAGTGAGACACTGTTGATTCAAGACATACAATTAAATGATGTTCTTATTGATTACTCTGATCATTGTGCCAATCAATCCATTTCTCTCTTCTGTTCGAGGGATGAGTGCCATGTTCAGGGAAAATAATTTTACCACCTTTCACTGTCAACACCAGACGTCTTTTCCAGGTGTGTACGGTTCTTGAGGGCTGAAGACACAACCATGGAGATTCCGCCTGGCAGTGAGAAACTGTTGAATCAACACATTCAATTAAATTACGTTCTTATTGATTACTCTGATCATTTTGCCAATTAATCCATTTCTCTCTTCTGTTGGAGGGGTGAGTGCCATGTTCAGAGAAAATAATCTTACATTCTTTCATTGTCCCGATCAGGAATCTCTTCCAGGTCAATGTTGATCACGGGGGCGGCGGGCTGATTCGCGATGACACCAGATGGCGGTGAGAAACTGTTGAATCAAGACGTACAATTAAATGACGTTCCTATTGATTATACTAATCATTATGTCAATCAATCAATTCATTTCTTCAGTTGGAGGGATGAGTGCCATGTTCAGAGAAAATAATCTTACATTGTTTCACCGTCCTCATCAGAATCCTCGTCCAGGTCTGAACCGGATGACGATGAGGAACTGTTGAATCAAGACATACAATTAAATTACATTCTTATTGATTACACTAATCATTATGCCAATCAATCAATTTCTTTCTTCTGTTGGAGGGATGAGTGCCACGTTCAGAGAAAATAATCTTACCTTGTATCACTGTCCTCATCAGACTCCTCGTCCAGGTCAATGTTGTCCTCGGAGGCTGCAGGCTGAACCATGACGACACCGGATGGCAGTGCGACACTGTTGATTCAAGACATACAATTAAATGATGTTCTTATTGATTACTCTGATCATTGTGCCAATCAATCCATTTCTCTCTTCTGTTCGAGGGATGAGTGCCATGTTCAGGGAAAATAATTTTACCACCTTTCACTGTCAACACCAGACGTCTTTTCCAGGTGTGTACGGTTCTTGAGGGCTGAAGACACAACCATGGAGATTCCGCCTGGCAGTGAGAAACTGTTGAATCAACACATTCAATTAAATTACGTTCTTATTGATTACTCTGATCATTTTGCCAATTAATCCATTTCTCTCTTCTGTTGGAGGGGTGAGTGCCATGTTCAGAGAAAATAATCTTACATTCTTTCATTGTCCCGATCAGGAATCTCTTCCAGGTCAATGTTGATCACGGGGGCGGCGGGCTGATTCGCGATGACACCAGATGGCGGTGAGAAACTGTTGAATCAAGACGTACAATTAAATGACGTTCCTATTGATTATACTAATCATTATGTCAATCAATCAATTCATTTCTTCAGTTGGAGGGATGAGTGCCATGTTCAGAGAAAATAATCTTACATTGTTTCACCGTCCTCATCAGAATCCTCGTCCAGGTCTGAACCGGATGACGATGAGGAACTGTTGAATCAAGACATACAATTAAATTACATTCTTATTGATTACACTAATCATTATGCCAATCAATCAATTTCTTTCTTCTGTTGGAGGGATAAGTGCCACGTTCAGAGAAAATAATCTTACCTTGCGTCACTGTCCTCATCAGACTCCTCATCCAGGTGTGTACGGTTCTTGGGGGCTGAAGACACAACCATGGAGATCCCGCCTGGCAGTGAGAAACTGTTGAATCAACACATTCAATTAAATTACGTTCTTATTGATTACTCTGATCATTTTGCCAATTAATCCATTTCTCTCTTCTGTTGGAGGGGTGAGTGCCATGTTCAGAGAAAATAATCTTACATTCTTTCATTGTCCCGATCAGGAATCTCTTCCAGGTCAATGTTGATCACGGGGGCGGCGGGCTGATTCGCGATGACACCAGATGGCGGTGAGAAACTGTTGAATCAAGACGTACAATTAAATGACGTTCCTATTGATTATACTAATCATTATGTCAATCAATCAATTCATTTCTTCAGTTGGAGGGATGAGTGCCATGTTCAGAGAAAATAATCTTACATTGTTTCACCGTCCTCATCAGAATCCTCGTCCAGGTCTGAACCGGATGACGATGAGGAACTGTTGAATCAAGACATACAATTAAATTACATTCTTATTGATTACACTAATCATTATGCCAATCAATCAATTTCTTTCTTCTGTTGGAGGGATGAGTGCCACGTTCAGAGAAAATAATCTTACCTTGCGTCACTGTCCTCATCAGACTCCTCATCCAGGTGTGTACGGCTCTTGGGGGCTGAAGACACAACCATGGAGATCCCGCCTGGCAGTGAGAAACTGTTGAATCAAGGCATACAATTAAATTACGTTCTTATTGATTACACAGTCATTATGCCAATCAATCAATTTCTCTCTTCTGTTAGAGGGGTGAGTGCCATGTTCAAAGAAAAAATAATCTTACATTCTTTCATTGTGCAGATCAGGAATCTCGTCCAGGACAATGTCGTTCTCAGGGGCTGCAGGCTGAACCATGATGACACCAGATGGCGGTGAGGAACTGTTGAATCGAGACATACAATTAAATTACATTCTTATTGATTACACTAATCATTATGCCAATCAATCAATTTCTCTCTTCTGTTCGAGGGATGAGTGCCATGTTCAGAGAAAATAATCTTACCACGTTTCACTGTCCTCATCCCAATCCTCGTCCAGGTCAATGTTGTTCTCAGGGGCTGCAGGCTGAACCATGATGACACAAGATGGCGGTGAGACACTGTTGAATCAAGACATAAAATTAAATGATGTTCTTATTGATTATACTGATCATTTTGCCAATTAATCCATTTCTCTCTTCTGTTGGAGGGATGAGTGTCATGTTCAGAGAAAATAATCTTACATTGTTTCATTGGCCAGATCAGTCATCTCCTCGTCCAGGTCTGAACTGGATGACGATGAGGAACTGTTGAATCAAAACATACAATTAAATGACCTTCTTATTGATTACACTAATCATTATGTCAATCAATACATTTTTTTCTTCTGTTGTAGGGATGAGTGCCATGTTCAGAGAAGATAATCTTACCTTGTGTCACTGTCCTCATCAGACGTCTCGTCCAGGTCAATGTTGTTCTCAGGGGCTGCAGGCTGAACCATGACCACACCAGATGGCAGTGAGACACTGTTGAATCAGGACATACAATTAAATTACGTTTTTATTGATTACTATGATCATTTTGCCAATTAATCCATTTCTCTCTTCTGTTGGAGAGATGAGTGCCATGTTCAGAGAAAATAATCTTACATTCTTTCATTGTCCAGATCAGGAATCTCGTCCAGGTCTGAATTGGATGACGATGAAGAACTGTTGAATCGAGACATACAATTAAATTAGATTCTTATTGATTACACTAATCATTATGCCAATCAATCAATTTCTTTCTTCTGTTGGAGGGATGAGTGCCATGTTCAGAGAAGATAATCTTACCTTGTTTCACTGTCATCATCAGACTCCTCGTCCAGGTCAATGTCGTTCTCAGGGGCTGCAGGCTGAACCATTATGACACCAGATGGCGGTGAGACACTGTTGAATCAAGACATACAATTAAATGACGTTCTTATTGATTACACTGATCATTGTGCTAATTAATCAATTTCTCTCTTCCATTGGAGGGATGAGTGCCATGTTCAGAGAATATGATCATACCACTTTTTTCTGTCCAGATCAATGCTCTTCTTGGGGGCTGCAGGCTGAACCATGATGACACCGGATGGCGGTGAGACACTGTTGAATCAAGATATACAATTAAATGACATTCTTATTGATTACACTGATCATTGTGCCATGTTCAGAGAAAATAATCATACCACTTTTCACTGTCCAGATCAGACGTCTTTTCCAGTTGTGTACTGTTCTCGGGGGCGGCGGGCTGAACCATGACGATCCCGGCTGGCAGTGAGATACTGTTGAATCAAGACATACAATTACATGACATTCTTATTAATTACACTGATCATTAAGCCAATCAATAACATTGATTCATTGGGGGCACCAGGCATACAAACAGATGCACACAGGACTTACCAGGACCTGAGGGGGAGGTTGCTTTCGTGGTAGCGCCTGGTTAAGAATGGGTGGTTGGAAATAGCATTAGGGGAAATCCTCAACCTCCCATCCCACCTGAGCATCTCCTTCAACAGATCAATGCAAGCCCCCCTCTGATCGGCTTCTTTGTCATTGTTTTTCTCCAGACGCATCTGGTTTAGGATACAAATGGAAAATACAACACTGGTCAAGTCTTTTTCCTAAATCATGAAAAGACAATAAATGAAAATCACTTTTCAGCAGCTAACCACCTACCGCCTTCAATGTTTCCAGAGAATGGAACGTGTCGGGCGGGTCGTCTGGGGAGTCATCTGCTGATCCTGGGTGCTCCTGAAGCGTGTAAAAGAAAGTTGAACATATTTAGGATACATATATGTCAATATAATTAGCTGATTACATGTAATAACTGTAGAAAAACTGTTTTTTTTAATAAGAGGAGGAAGGTTAAAGATAAATTAACAATTGGAAAAGTCAAAGAATGGGTATTATACCTTCAGAATCCACTCATCGGAGATACTTTTCTCAAAGAACATCTTGGATCTCAGACCAGCGTCGATGAGGTGCTTCGGTGGCGGACCCAGGAGATCGATCATGGATCGGAGCTGGATACAAAACGCATCATAAAAATAATCATTAGTAATGCCACCTATCTCTTTTGTCATTAAGCATTGCTATGGTTACAATTATAACATTCATAGCAATTGTACTACGTGCTTTGCAGCTGCCAAAAATAAAGAATAACACCAGAGTGTCACACAGTAGATAATCAGACTTGAAACTACTTTGAAAAAGATCTAAAAAGAGGCACTGGTCTGGCAAGCCTCATCTGTGTTGTAGCTTTCAATTAGGAACGCCCAGTTTCCAATCAAATTTAGGCCTCGATACTCCTCATTTAAGTGCTACCAGCTTGATGCTCTAGCTTGGTTGAGCATGCGCTTTAGTTTGAAAAGAATTCACTCGGATGAAGCCAAACACACACTCAAAGTTGTACCAGGAAGTAGCTCAGCAAAAAACGAATGGACCTTTACAGTCCATTAGTTTATTAACTGTTTGTTTTCATCTATAAATAGTGTTTCATATTTGGACTACTGGTTTAAAACTCTGATTGTGTGTGCTTGTGATTCTCAACTGAAAAGAATGATTTTCAAAGTAATGAAAATGAGTTCCAGTTTGTAAAAAACAAAAAACAAATAGAGGCCCAATCATTCTTTAGATAGCAAACTGAGGCTGGCCATTTAGGGAGAGTTAATAAATGCAGCAGTACTTGGTCTATCAGAAATAGAGTGGAAAGCAGGCAGAGAGTTGTTTCGTGGTCAAATACTCACTGTGTCATGGCTGTTTGTGTCGGGGAAGAGTGTCCGGCCAGTCAACATGATCCCCAACACGCAGCCCAGCGACCACATGTCGATGGCCTCAGAAAACGGGAGTCCCAACAGATTTTCTGGAGCGCTTAAAAACCTTGAATGAAATGAGGAACATTGATTTAATAATCAAAGCAAAACATAACTTGGAGTTACAAACTAAATAATAGCAGCAGCACGTTTTTAACAGAAGGTGGGGAGTATGCAGCCCTGAATTCAAGTATTCTCAGTTTAAAAAATTATCGGTGTTTCTTACCTGTTGTAAACCGGCTCGGCATCCGTGTCCGGCTTGACATCAGATTTGTATATTGCCTTGCCGAAGTCAATGAGTTTCACCCTCAGTGGAATTCTGTTGCGATTCGTCAGCATGATGTTGTCTGGTTTCACATCAGTATGGATCATGCCCTGCGTCTTCAGGCCATACAATGCGAATGCCAGCTGCAAGTAACAATGATAATATTAAGAATGAAATGTAGAGATAGAAAATTTGATCACATAAAAACAGAACTCCAAAGTTACAAAGTGCTTGGAAGTGTGGAGCACAGTTCGAAAGTGACAGAGCTTTAAGTTTCTTGCCGATGCCCTACCTGCTCAATGACTTTTCGGATGTCCTCCAGATGCATCTGGCCGCCTTCTTTTCGAATGTAGTCCAGAAGGCCGATATCCAACGTCTCAAACTTCAGACCAGTCTTGCCGTTAATGATGACCGTGCCAAGAAAATCCACAATGTTGAACCTGGTCATGTCGTGCTCCCTGAGGTCTCCTAGCACTTTCACCTGGGGAGACATGAAATGTTAACTGATATGTTCACATGGACTAACTAGCCATTATCAACAACAACAGTCATCACTACTACCCAGAAATATTAGAAACACTTGATGGGTGGAAGTGACAAAGATTAATTGATAAAAAAAAATGGTGATGAAAATGCATGTGAATTGAAGAAATGATCAAGTAATTTTATTCATTTAAAGCCGATTTGACTAAAACAGTCGTTATATGATGGAAACAGAGCCATGGTTCATCATTTTCGCGTCTTACATTCGTCAATCACAACACAAAATTGCTATTTGTCATTTAAAGAGGGGCCTCAAGGGTGGAAGTAACAAAAACTAATTGGAAGGAAAGGGAAGTGATGAAAATGCTTATGAATTAATAATGGAAGAATAGATTGATAAATTTGTTAATTGGTTTGATGAACTTGATTGACATTTTATTTGAAACAGTGTTGATCTGATAATCACCTGTCGACCATTCATCCTTCACAACACCTAAATGACATTTATAATTTACATCACGCAGTGTTTGTTACTTTCACCCAAAATGTCAATTATAAACCACGCACACTGACTACAGTGCAGACAAATGTCTTTTTTTTTTCACCTTGAAGCCACTTTCCTTAAATGATAAATGGCAATTTTGTGTTGTGAATGATGAATGATGAATGTAAACGGGGAAAATGATGAAACATGTCTCTGTTTTCATCATATCACAACTGTTTCAGTCAAATCCTCTTTAAATTAATCAAATCACTTGATAATTCAAGTATATTTCCTCCAGTTCAAGTATCGAGCGTGATAGTCTGTGCTGCCCATTCATGGTCTGGGACACTGTACCAGTCAGGCTCTTTGTTACCACTTTGGTGTAGTTTTGTATATAGTATGCAGTACTGCCATTATTACCATAGTCATTAGTACATACCCCACCCCACCCCATTTTTTCAAATGTCTATTTTACACCCATGAAATCAAAATCAGTCATCAAAACAAACAGTGTCCTACCTCGTGACTGAGGTCGTTGCCGTTTTTGCCAATCTTCACAACCATAGTCTCTCTAGTGCGTGGTTTCACACACTTGATGACTTGTGTATTATTGCCTTCAGCCAGAACTTTCTGGTACTCATATCCTCTGGGGATTGGGAGCTGGTCCTTATTTGAGTTGTTCGCTGATGTATTCATTTTCTCTCAAAGAGCTGGAAAGTGAACTGGGAACAAAAGAGAAAACGTTTTATGTATTATGTTATGAGTGCTGATTGAGCTCAGGTTGTTGAGACTTACTTTTTCAATATCAAGTTGGTAAATCTAATCTACATTCTCACAGATTATAACACACTTGCAAAACTGCGTGTTACATTTTCTGACACAAGCACATCATTTGTTTCATTATATATTTCACAGTGTTGTAGAAAAATTGATTATCTCTATGACCTCTCACCTCAATTAAATTTAGAATAAGGGACAATAGGTGGCTACTTTTAATGACTGACTAAATAGATCTTAATATTGTATATTTCTCTCCTATTTTCCTCCTCTGGTTGTAAATTAGAGGATTTTAGGAGCTCAAAATGTTGTTACATAGAGAGCAGTATAGAGTTACTCACCTTACACAGTTTGGCTTCAAAGTTTGGTTCTTCGGCTTGGTTCGATTTACCTGACAAGGAGCTTGTTGCCGCGCTTCTTGTCTGATCAGACAGGTCTTCTCATCACCTTATGTGAGCTCTCAGTTCTAGAACGCCTTTAAGATGTCATCAAGTCGTGATGTCATACAGTTCTAAATTCAGTTCAGCTTAGAATTGTATGACATGTGACTGGATGTGCAGTAACCACGGTAACATTCTTTTAAATAAAAACAAAATGCAGTGAAGCACTAATGACTATTTTTCACTTCAATAGAATTGTGAAGGAAGCACAGAATAGGTGGGTCAGTGCAACATGCAAAAACACTGGTTTGGCCTTTGTAGACCCTTACCCAAAAAAAAAAAAATATTCAAGTGTGCTATTAGTATACTTCTTTTAAACTTAAAATGAGAGAGTATATACTTTCAGTTTACTTTTTATGTACTTATCAGAGATATGCTTAACAATAGTATACTTAAGTATACCAGTGTTGGTCATGTATGGTTTTTCTGTTGTTCCTTTTCTCTGATGATCGGGCCTTGAGGCTAAATGGTTGTGGAAGACGTGTACGACTGTGAAATTTATATATGTTTGGAAAATTTGAATGTTATTAGTGTAACACAAATATGATATTGTATATAGTATGTATGTGATAAATGTAATGTACTTGATTTCTGACCCCAGGAAGACTAACTGGTGCCATTGGTATCAGCTAATGGGGATCCTTTTTAAATAAACAAATAAATACTTGGCTCATACTGATAATTATAAAGAAAAGTCTAAGTATATTTGGCTTATAGGCCTATTTGTACTTAATCTTTTTATCGAGGTGTACTTAAAGTGTAATTTAGTATTCTTGCCTTATAGGCTTACAGAAAAGAATACTTGGCTTGTAGTTGTGGTTACTTTTTGATAGATTAAAATGCGTGAGAGTTTGAAAAAGGATGTTATGATATGAATCTACTACAATTCATCAAGAAATTTCTATTATCTGTTCACGATAATAATATAATAATAATAGCAATAATATAATAATAAGACGAGTATACTTGGGAAATATAGCCTACAGTATATACTTGAACTTTATACTTCATAAAATGAACTTGAAGTATACTACTTTTTTTTAAGGGGAGTAGCTAGATGTGGCTGTTAGATACTGTTATATTGAATGAGTTGCATATTCTCGCAATCTCAGATTTATTTATTTTTTCCTAATACTCCTAATACTAATACAACCTTTCCTTTATGTGTACCACATAATCCCTAAAACATACTATGTATAACATGAAATAATCACACTAAATATCGTGTATTTGTCATGTTATTATTGCTTATGGTCAATAATTTTCATCGCTACACACTGATCTCCTGAGTGACGACGAGTAACTACATCTCTTTGCATGTTGAAAGTTTTATTTTGAAATAATTTACCGGAAGTGTAAGTCACCACTAGAGGGCAGCAAACACTCGTGATTTTAAATACACAGATCAACATCTCCTAGCATCAACATAAAGGTAGCCTCAGGGACTACTAATGCTTAAATACAAATATATATTATTCAGGTTAAAGTAGTAAATAAAGAGCTATTTATTGGTGTTTGTGTGCAAAACTGTGATACAGAAAATACAAAATTTAGAAGAGTTTATATAGTTTTGAATGGAGTTTGCTTTTGCAATATATGTAAGATATTTTGTATATATGTTTTTGTTATTTTTTTGTGTCTAGAGTTTTGACCAAAGGGTCCTAGTAGTTTCAGAAAATGTGTTTTAGCAATTGCAAAAAGCTGTGATGTAAATACTCTTATTTTGTCTGCTAGGGCCACCTGCTAGGGACAAAGGAGGACGGTCTGTAACAGTCTCTTCTGCACTATAATCACTTTTTTTAATAGTCGTGTATCACAGATGTTATCCTGCACTATTTTCAGTTTTAACAGTTTTCTTCATCTCCTTGTATTTTTATATCTGGTATATTTTTGAACTTTGTACTTTGCACTACTAACTTTTTTACTGCCTTTTTACTAACATGTTTTGCACTATGGAAGTGTGATGCTGGAAACTTAAATTTCCCTCGGGATCAATAGAGTTACTATCTATCTATCCATCTATCCATCTATCCATCTATCTATCTATCTATCTATCTATCTATCTATCTATCCATCTATCTATCTATCTATCTATCTATCTATCTATCTATCTATCCATCTATCTATCTATCTATCTATCTATCTATCTATCTATCTATCTATCTATCTATCTATCTAGAGGGCAGCATAGAGCCACATCTGCCAAGTTGCCTTCAAATACCGTCATCAATATGGAAATTATGATTGTTTTAAACCGCACAAAGCAATAAAAGTAATACAACTGGCGCGCTTCTTTTTTTGTTATTGTTGACTCATTACTTTTGTATCCTTAAGATTTAGTTACATCCCACACATACCGCTTGCTATTTAGCAGTGTTACGAAAAGACTGTGAAGAAATGCTACCTAATTGACTTCGACCAGGACACAGGAAAGTCCGGATGTGAGGAGAAGCACCTGAAGGCAGCAGGACGGAGGAGGAAGGAAGCAGTAACAAAGACGACTGGCCGCTCCTAGCTGAAATAACGGGGCTAAATACGGTAAGTTACTGGCATTTTATACAGTTTTCACAGCGACACATGATTATAAATGCTGCTTGAGCAGTTTGTTATTCAGACTGTGTGGGTTTTTGATAAGGTTTTTGATAATGAGATGTGAAAAAGTGTCATCAACACTTTAAATTAGAGATTTTAAGGGAAATGAAACTCAGCTTGTGGATCAAAAGGATGCCGAATTAAGGAGAAGAGCCAGAAGAATTGTGAAAGTACCAAAGTTGGTTTATATTGGTTATGTGTGTGTGTTTATAAAGCAAGAACATCTTAAATTGCAAGATTTTTGAATGGAGTTTGGCTCAAGTGAAATCACCCATGAACCTTGGAGCTCTCTGTAGGCTCCCTTTTGTTATGAAACTTTGTGGAAAGGTGTTGAATTATCCAAGGAAGAACCTCTACCTATATACCTATACATATAACCTAAACCTACTATATACAATAGTCTTGTGACAGCTGTACATGGCCATCTCTGTGGACAACTCCTCTCTTTGAGTAGGTCACATGTGTAGGATGTGGCTGCTTGACCATGCTTGTTGCCATGGTAACCTCCACAGAGCCACTCTGTGTTTGACATATACTGTATATATTTAGTCTGAGGGGCAACTCAAACATGAATTAATTGAACAGACTGCCATTAGGGGCACTATGAATGGACTGTGTGACTGTTAACTTGATACACACTGAGTTTTTACTGGTGATTGACCCACACAGTTTTCAGTCTGACCACACCAACACACCAAATACTGACAATAACTGCACTATACTGTATAATGCCTGTGCAATATCATCATCATTATTACTACTCAGGTGTAATTCATACTGTGCAATATTTTCAGGTGGAATTTCAGTTCATTCTCACTTTGCAATATCATTTTCCACTTGTGCAATTTTGTTAATAGTCTGTTTTATTGTCAATACTGTATATACTGCTCCTATGTTTATAATTCCTTCTATTTAAATGTTTCATATTTTGTTACACTTTGTTTAGCTCTTTTTTACTGTGTTAGCTGATGCATCTTGTTTTTTTGCACTATCCCCTTTGCTGCTGTACACTGCAAAAATTGAGCCCACAAGTGCATCAACACGTTTTTAGCGTAAAACAGTATTGTACACCGCTACTGCAAATTCTCGCAAAATAAAACTCCAATGTTCATGAAAATAAATGACAAAATGTTGAGGTCATGGTAGACGTAGGGTGGTACATTTCATAAGTTTATCTAGAAAACTGTATTTTGTCACTTGTGGAGCAATCAGTCTTTATTAAAATAAATTACGGACATCTCTGTCTTGTCTAAACGAAGTACACAAATTCTCAGAATTTTGTCTCAAAAACTTCAGTTCAATGTTCAATTTGTTCAATATAAGATTGTTGGAAATAATTTCCTGTCATTTTTTTAATTCAACAAGCAATTTGTTGTATTTTAGCAGTACACCGAAAGCAGCAGAAAGGTAGACACTAAACGGATCTGTTTCTTTAAACTTAAACTTTATTATATTTATTACACGTAATATTGTTATCGCGAAATTCAATGTTATCGCATATTTTGTCTGACTTTTTCATATTTATCAGCACAAAATGCAGCTGAGCCAGCACCTTTTCTACTAAACATTAATAGTATGAACAATGGTCTATGAGTTCTCGACGTGATGTGTCCACGGCTCTGACTTCAGTGCTGCTGTGGACAGACATTATTCTTCCCCGTTGGTCCGGTGAGCTCAGGCAGGTCTGAGCATGCAGTCTTAATGAGATCAGTCAGGTGAGGAGCAGCGAGCATATCATTTCACTGCCTGGACCCGACTGTCAGGCCTGCTGTTTAGTGATCCCACAGCAACAGGTAGAGGCATTCCTCTCACTAAGCAACTGGAAGTGTGTGTGTGTGCCACTCTCTTTTTATCTGGAACAAACGTTTACAAGGATTGCATTATTGATTTAAAGCTAAAATCGTCTCTGTGTCATTACAGTGCTCCCGTGTGCCTCCACTCAGCAACATGATGTTTGTTGGTGAGAAGACGCTGGACGAAAAACTCTGCCACAAGCCTGCAGTTCCTTCAAGGTGCAGGAATGAAACCAAAAGAATCAAACAAAGTTTCAATGACCAACACATTTGAACCTTTCTTCTGAAAGTTACTAAATTGTTATATTCCTGTAGTTGACAGGACCTTCCCACATGTCCGATGGAAGCCAAGGGATGCAGCCAGAGGTGGAAGATGCATCTCCCAGAGTTTAAACACAGCAGGAGATGCCCGAGTCCGACTACTAAAGACAACGAACGAGGCAAGACAGAGAGAGACAGAGACAGAGGAGGGCCACACAAAAGTGTTACTATGGCTCCCACCTCCAGGTATCTGACAGACAGACAGTATGTAATGAGAAAGCCTCTGTTCTCTGAGGAACAACATACATCTATCTTAAAGAAGACACATCCACAGAAGCACACAGAGAAGGTGAGAGTCTCAGTGGATTTACTGATTCGGGTTATTTTTTTCTAGAGGAAATTAAACTGCATGTTTTTAATTCTAGTAACTACAGACTATTTCCATTCATCGACTCTGATGAAGATGCAGTTAGAACTTTATAAGAAGACTAACATTTGGACACCATCGACGCTGATGAAGACGCAGTTGGCGTCGAAACGTTAGTCTTCTAATAAAGTTGATTGTCTTATCTGATCTGTGTGCTCCAGTGTGCTTTGGACCTGGTCTCTGGAAGTTTCTCCTGTTACAAGATTGCCCTATTCTGTGAGCACCAGACAGGCTTACTCTTCCTTGTGAAATGGTTGAAGTGTGTCTAACTTCCTTTCTTCACCCCAAAAATATTTCATTTAAAAAAGCACCACTCTCCCCATAGTAAAACAATGGCACAGCCAGCGCAGAGTGATTTTACAGCTGATCGTGTGTGGCCAGCTTCACCATCTAAGAAGGAATATTATAAAAGAAAATCAATGAAATGAAGAAAAAAGTTGTAATTTCAAGAAAAAAAGTCATAATTTTACAATAAAATAGTCATAATTTTGCAAAAACATGTCATGATACTGTGAGAAAATATGAATATAATATTGATATTTCAAGAAAGAAAATGTTGATGATCAGATTTCAAGTTTTAGCAACGTTTTTTTTTTTAATATTTCAACTTTTTATTCACGGTCGCCCAAATATGTGTTACTAATCAGACTCCCTAAATATTCTACTTTCAGTCTTGTACATACAGCTACCACATATGAATTTCACAACTGCCAAAAACAGCCCTTGCTTTAACAGACAGATGAAGCCAACAATGTTCTAGTATCATTTTCTAACTCTGTCTGTTTCCTGTCTTGTAGGAGAAACACTTGAGTGTTAGCCGAAGAGAAGAAAACCAGCAACGCACTGACATGAATTTCTCGACCAGACCAAGAGAGGAGCTGACCCCAGAGAGCTTCAGCCTCTCTCACAGTGACATCTCACCTCCCTCCGCCTCTAGAACAGACCCCGGCTCACCCCTGGGTGTCTCGGAGCTCAGCGCTAGGCTGTGCCATGAAGAACCCACTTTTGGATCACCTTTCCCTGGCGGCAGATCAGCTCGGCGGAGCCTCTCGAGCTCCTTCCTGGAGGTCCAGAGATTAAACCCTCCTCTTAGGCCGCAACTGACCTCCACTGTCCTGTATCCTACATACACCCCTCGCTCAGGGCACTCCAGGCCAGACCAGACCCAGCTCAGGCTGGGGGGGAGGGAGGAGGAGACCAAACTATGCTCTTCTGGAGGACAGTCAAAAGGACATCCAGTGTCTCCCTATCAGGCAAACTACTGGGCCTGTGCCATCCCCAAAGCTTTGCCTCCATCTCCAAACAGGCACTCTGCAGGCTGGGACCCAAACAGGGAGTACCAGGCCCTGCTGGACTACACCTACCCTCTGAGACCAGGACAGGTGGTCTGTGAGGGGGACCGCTCCAAGCTCCAGGGAGACTCCCTTCTTCGAACGGACCCCAACATGCAGGATTCAGGGATTGAACTGGACCACCTTTGTAGCTCTACCAGCCTGTCAGGGTTGGACTTTTCTCTTAGTGTGGGTCATAGGTCACCTGACCTGCAGGGGTTCACCAGATACTCAGATGGTCCGCCATCCGGGACCTTGCTCTCCCCAACAGACCCTCTGGGTTTGTCCTCGGACAGTTTAGTCTGCAGTAGGAACGAAGGTGGAATGAATCGTTACAAATCTGATGGTCGCCGTCATCAGCACCATGCTCCGTCCGCCTCCACCTCCACTGCTTTCACCTGCTCCACCAGACTTCTCCCACAGTCCAGGTGTGTGTGTCTGGAGGTGGACGAGGAGTTCCGGCCTCTTCCAGAGCAGCTGGAGGAGCTGAAGCTGCTGTCCAGAAAGGTCAGTGCAGTGGACCAAGGTTATAATAGTTTTGAATTTTCAATTTGTTTTTATTTCATTTTCATTTTAGTTTAGTTTTAGTTAGTTTTCTGAGTGCATTTGCTAGTTTAGTTTTTATATCTCAGTCATAGTTTTACAGTAGTTTTAGTTTGTTTTTGTTATGGCCAGATCATAGAAATAGAAAATATTTGGTAACACTTAATTTTACAGGTCCGCAAATTTCATGGTAATTAGGTGATAATTAGGAAGTAACCTATTTGAAATTTCTCTGGAATTACTGCCAAATTACCCCAAATATTTACTTAAAAATTTATCGAAAATTACTTTATTATAAACATTATTTAATAATTATTTGCTACAATAGCTTTTAATGGTTAAAATAGGGCCCTTAGGCTGAGTAGCGGCTGTTCATCGGAGGTGGAAAATCAAAACTGATAGAGGACTCAGGCACAAATCTCACCATTGTGTGACTTATTGTCTATAAGGGCTGCAGGAAAATGGAGGCGTCTTGGGATGCAGCCACACACAGCTCTTTACTGAATGGACAGATAATTGAAGGCGAATGTTGCTGTCTGCTCTGGCTTGTTTTTGAATTCCTCCTTGTGACATTGATAAAGATACATATCCTGTTCAGAATACAGTAACATAGATGGCCATAAACATGCCTCCTTGTTTCTATTAAACAGAGGAAGACAATTCTGTAACACAATTAGGGTGTCAATGGCTGCAAATTTGGATCATATTATCACACCTCATGCAAAGTCAAACACGACGGTGGAGGAACAGACAGTGGATCAGTGTTTTTCAGTAGTTTCTGCGTTCCCTCAGCTAAAGACGTAAAGTATATTGTCCTTGTGTGCAGGTGCGGGAGGTGACGGCCCAGCTGAGTCGGCCTGTCACAGCCAGCTGTGAGTCTCTGGAGCCAGGCACCACTTCCATCCTCTCCTCCATCACCCTGCCTGAGAAACAGGAGGCTGAAGACGAGGACGAGGAGGAGGAGGAGGCTAAAGTCAAAGACTTGGAACGCGGCAATCAAGACACAGATGAAGGAAAAGATGAGACGGACAGAGAGGAGAGGAGATCTGCTCAGACGGGTATGTTAGAAGAAATGACTGTTATTCCAGTTCCAGCATAACATGTGTAATGAACAGGTGTAATTGAATCTGGAAATAAATAACAAAAATTATAAATTAATATATGTAATAAGGAATATTAATAGTAAATAGTAAGGTTCTGGCCTCGCCACATCAACATACTGTAGAACAGATAATTAAATGTGCTCCTTTGCTCTCTATTGACATCTCTCCATGCAGATAGTTTAGATTTTATTTGTCCAGGTTTGTGAGATCAATTCTGCCTCCTCTCCAACACAATTGAGGTGAATGTTATTTAGTTTGTGGTGGTTACAGTGCTGAAAAATTACATTTCAAAAATTTCCAAACACCCATCTCCTGTCCATCAGCAGCTGATCACAGGGACTCTGAGGCAGCGAGGAGGAGTTCTGGATCCTGGGTGGAGCCTGCAGGAGGTGGACCGAGTCCATCCAGTCTCAGGGAGGTGGAGGTTTTGATCGAGCAGCTGTGTGGCCTCACCCTGCCTGGCAGCCAGAGGAGCAGCCAGGACGACCAGGAGCGAAGTGACTCCCTGATGCAACACATCGAGGTAGAGACGCAATCTAACCTTCCATATAAGAGATTACACTATGGTAACAAATACAGTAAAAATGTAAAATCTGCAGGGTTTTATTTTCATTGTGACATGACCATCAAATAGTAAAAGCAGCCGTTAATGTTTCAGGTCTTCTGTTCACACCTGGAGCAGCTCATCCAGCAGCTATATTCAGTGTCAGAGAAGATGGAGCTGCTGGCTGCGCCCACTCTGGACTTAGACAGCGTGAAGTCATCTCTGGCTGAGTATCAGGTGAGCTTCAAGGCCCTGTTACACTCCAGAATACACACATTTGTGAGCGCGATTTAACCTGTGGGTTTGCTGAATTTTTATTAAAATATTTGCTTTGATTAAAACAAATTGGCATTAGTAGTTAACATTATTTTTTATAATATATAATTATATATTATAAGCTGCTTAGATCTAGTGTTAGAAAGTTAAACAGGTCATAATTCCCTCTCTATTATCTATTATAATATCTCTGTGAAAACATCTCCTTCAAACAACTGGATTTATTAAAGTTTCTCGCCAAAAACTGCATTTTACAAGATTACATCATGAGAGTTTCCTATGAGCAGAGCATTTTAAACCTCAAGATCCCAGTCGATCTTAATTGTGGAAAGCTAAAATCGTGATCGCGATTAATATTCTATTAATAGTGCAGCCCTAGTGTGTGTCATGTTCATTACAGAGGAAAAGAAAAGTGTTTCCTCAGCAAACCGGACCTCATTTGATAAGTTGAATAATCCTGTTTTGCTGACCGTTTGTTGTGACGCTCTTGTTGTCAGAGTTTTCAGAGAGAAGTGAGCAGCCATCAGCCCCTGACCTCCTGCGTTCTGCACACCGGACAGCTTCTCCTCCGCTGCATCAACACCATGTCTCCATGTCAGTGTGTAACATGTTAACATATTATGAACAAAAAAACATCATCCCATCATTTTCTCACTATTGCATTCTCTCTCTCTCTCTGCGTTTCCAGTTTTAAGAGACACCCTGCTGTTGATTGAGAGGCAGAGTGGAGCTCTGGAGACCCACACTGAACACTTTTTCTCCTCCATCCTGTCTGCCATGGACAGCCTCACCCGCCCCGGTCCAGTCCAGCCGAGCAGAGAGGAGGACCCTGGCCCTGTGGGGGTCCATGGGTCCACTTTGTGACACGTCTGTGATAGGATTTATTTCACCTATTTTGTTGTTGTCTTACTTTCAACTACACAGTTCCTATTTTTATAATACAAGGATCTCATTTATGTTTCTTTTTTTTAACATATTAGCATCATGTGTATCAGTTGGATATGTATGGTATAACAAGATGTATGGACATCTTCTGAAGGAAACCGTTTAGTGTCTAAACTGAACTGATCACATTGAATAATAATGCATTACAAATGTTCTATCATGCTTTTTTTCTACTCATAATTACTGTCACCATTGTATTGATATGATCACCCTTTCTGTCACTCATAATGTCTGTTTAAAAAAACAACTGTATGCCAGCATTTTTAAACCGAAAAATAAATGTTTATTGTGAACTTGATGAAGACTCTCAGACAGCTACAGACTTTTTTGGTCAAACCTATACTATGTAATCTACTATAAGGCCTAAAAATCCAATTAATTCCTACTGAAACCTGAATTTAAATAAGTTACACACTGATTCCATGTGTCATTGTGGAAAAAATGCAGGACAGTTTTTATCAAATGACTCATGTTATTTGTAACCTCACTGTGTACGGTGTACAGGTATGTCCTAATCACACCTACTTCCTAAAACCATGACACAACCATGCATGACTCATGTACACGTACATGAACTCAGGGCAGAAGTTCCTGGATTAATGGGAGTTCATTTGCGATTTATAGTATTGATCACATTGAATGTGGTATTTTATTTTCACTTGTAAATACTTTTGGGGACTGAAAATGACAATCTGGGATGTAATCAACAGGGAACCAAAGTGTACAGTGGAACTGCGGGTGAACTAACCTACTGAGGGCTGATGTGTCAAGCTCGTCACATTTAACTGAGATGTAACAGGAAATAATACTTGTGTCTTGTCTGTTTTATCTTGAAGTTTTTTTAAATACTTTATTTAGAAAGTTCATTACAGTAGTTACATAAACATGTTCAGATTTTTCATTACAAAAAAATCACTAAATATATTTCACTATATAAAAATAAGATAAAAAAAATTAAATAAATTATACAACAAATAAAATGTAAGGAAAGAAAACAGGAATAAAACAAAAAAGGAAAAAAAATCGGGGTCTGTTAAACAATTGGAGTAAATTTGAAACATCTAAATAATATAATAGTTTTGAATTTTTTAGTTTTAAGTTTTCAATCGTAGTCAAATAAAATCAGTATCTATATATTTAAAAGTATAAAAGGATAGTATTCTTTTAAGCCATATAATTTAGTTTATTTTGAAATGAGGTTTATCTTGAAGTTTTTAAATACTTTATTTAGAAAGTTCAATACAGTAGTTAAATAAACATGTTCAGATTTTTCAGTACAAAAAAAATCAGTTAATGTATTTCGCTATATAAAAATAAGATACAAATTATAAAAACAAATAAAATGTAAGGAAAAGAAAAAATGAATAAAAGAAAAAAAAAATCGGTGTCGGTAAACAATTGGAGTAAATTTGAAACGTCTAAATAATATAATAGTTTAGATTTTTTTAAGTTTTCAATTGTAGTCAAATATGTTTTAAAATCAGTATATTTAAAAGGATGGTATTCTTTAAGCCATATAATTTAGTTTATTTTGAAATGAGGTTTATCTTGAAGTTTTTAAATACTTTATTTAGAAAGTTCAATACAGTAGTTAAATAAACATGTTCAGATTTTTCAGTACAAAAAAAATCAGTTAATGTATTTCACTATATAAAAATAAGATACAAATTATAAAAACAAATAAAATGTAAGGAAAAGAAAAAATGAATAAAAGAAAAACAATTCGGTAAACAATTGGAGTAAATTTGAAACGTTTAAATAATATAATAGTTTAGAATTTTTTAAGTTTTCAATGGTAGTCAAATATGTTTTAAAATCAGTATATTTAAAAGGATGGTATTCTTTTTAAGCCATATAATTTAGTTTATTTTGAAATATTTGACCGGAAGTAGTGTAGGCGTATAACATGTAGTTTATTACTGGTCTGACTCCTCTTTGCCACGTTTCACTAAATGACGTAATCTCTCCCAGGACCTGACAGCTCTCTGTTGCGGTAACAGACAGACACACTCAGAGAGACAGAGAGAGAGCTATAGAGCTAGTTATCTACCATAATCTACCCTGTTTACTCACTCTAGCTTTACGGCTTGTATACCAATAGTCTAATTTAACAATACAACCCGTAAAAACAGGTTATTTAGTGTTTATTCCTGACTAACAGCTGGCTGATGTTAGTGAGCTGTTTCCTGGTTGGAGTCGGACGCCATTTTGGGTCTTTTACCGAGAAACAAGCAGCCGGTCGCGCTTCAGGAGCAGAGCTAGCTAGCAGACACAGCTCCAGTTTAACTACGACTACAGCTATAAACACCGCGGTTCATCTGCAGTAACAAAGGAGACGGTTTGACGAGACTATACACTAAACAACGAGTCAACAATGAATCCCGAATAGTAAGTATCAGACTCATGAATGTCAACATTTTAGCAAGCTAGCTTATGTTAGCTCTGTGCTAACAAGTTAGCATTGACAGATAACTTAAAGTTATAGCTGCTAACATCTGCTGACATTTAGCTTCAATGTCAACATCTGTGCTGGTCTGGGATGCTGTGAACAGTGTTGTGTTGGTGTTAAACAACATTTATCAATCGATAAATATGTGTAACAAAACAACAAAGTGCTAATTATCAAGTTAGCCATGTTAGCTATATATATATAATTAATATATATATATAATATTAATATATTTATATATATATATATATTAATATAATATAATAATATATTATAAAATTATTATAATATTAATTATAATATGTCATATATATATTATATTATTATAAATTATTATTATTTATATATATATATATATATATATATATATATATATATATATATATATATATATATATATATATATATATATAATAATTAATTAACATGTTAGCCAGCTGTTGGGCTAACTAGTAGCTTTAGTGACTGGTTTAATGTTACACAACAAAGGTGTCTTGTTGTATTTGTGACTGCCTGTAATGTGAGCATTTTCTCAATTTGATAGATTATTTTTATACTTTATTTTTTTCCCTTTTTTTTAATAATAGTTTTATAAACCATTTTTTAAGTAGTTGAGCTTATAGACAAACTCATTAAGTACACTAGAGAAAACAACTTCAACATTCAAAATTGAAATAAAATTCAGAAAATAAATAATAATAATGATAAAAAGAAAGAATATAGTAACAAAAAACAAACAATAATAATACAAAAATACGAGTAATAATAAATTAAATCAACAAATAATTTATCTTATATATTCTTATGATATACAATTTGATAGATTAACGTTACACTATTTATCAGAGACTTCACATAGCTAGAATTAGCTGATTGAATTCATACACACATCAGTCTGTGTGTGTCACTACTTATTTCCTTTACTACTATTAGCAAACAGTCGTGTGTTGTTTACGTTCAGGTATGGTGTTTCTTACTCTTTACCTGGTGGTTGGAGCATGACTCAGTTTTCAGTCATATGGTCTTTAGTGCTGAAACAGCCTCTCAGTCATGTGTAGGTCACATGCTATAGGACAAGCCCTCTATTTCGACACAGCAGCGTTGAGCAATTTCAGCTGCCTTCTGGTTTTGCATTCATAAATGTTGACATGGGTGGATTGTAGATGTTACACATAGTACTACTCTTAAATCTAAAAACTGTATTGTCCTTTTTTTTATCTCGTCAAAATAGTGATATTCAATCCCCCATTCCCCCTCTGAGGACTGCTTGATTTTGTATTAATGATTCACCTTCTTAGTACAGACTAGATACACCAAGGCAAGGTCCAATATCTTCTTACTCAATGAGAGTCACTATCAAAATGGAAAGGAGGCATTTTTAGCCCACATTATGGTTAAAAGTAGTACCTCGTAGTCGATTAGTTGTCTAATCGATCGTTTTGGTCTTAGTTGTCTAAGATTTCTTTAGTTGATTAGTTGTTTTTTTAAAGCATAATTCATGCTAAATGACAAGTATGCACCGATACCAGATCCTATATATATATATATACATATATGTTTATTTATTTTGCACAAATTAAGACTACACAAACATAACAAAAACAATAAATAATATACATTGCAGGAAGAAGCAAAAAACCCACTGGATTTATCGGAACAAGATGAATATACAGAAATAATATGACTACATAATAATGATGACAAACAACCAGAACAAGATATATATAGTAACAACAATAGCAATACAATATATCAAACAAGTACATACTAATATACTGTAATAAACTGACTCAAATAGCTGGATCGGGTATCAGTGACATTGGGGTCGATCTATTCAATTCAATGCTATGATTATACTTGAATTAAGTAATTCCTGTTAATTTTAAGATTTTTTACCAAGTTGCTGGTGTACATCTTTATTATCTATGTATTTATTTGTTACATTTTGTTTTATAAAGTTAAGAAAGCAATGTTTAAGTCAAGCCTGATGTTGCCTTAACCATATACGAATGATCCCAGTCACTTCCACACAGTGAGTCATACAGCTTATTAATTAAACACTGGTATCAGATCGGTACTCGGTATCAGCCGATACCTAAAGCCTAAGTATCGCTATCGGTATCGGGACTGAAAAAGTCAGATCGGTGCACCCCTACTGAATGACTTATTTCCAAGAAACTTATGAACACATCTCTGGTAAACACAAGATTTAAAATGGTGCTTTTGGGTGATTCTCTATTGAGAAACTCAGTTTTACAGATTTGTCCATTAAATCAATTAATTTATTAACCGACAAAATTGAACCACTTCATTCCAGATGGCCATGTTGTTGTGAAAATATCTGTGTATTGAATGATTAGATGAAGATGAAGATGAAAATGAGAAGAGCCTTCTGTGTTTTCCTTCTCGACTTTACTCTTTGGCTTGCTTGCCTCACCTCCGTTTCTCTTCTCATGCACTGATTTGTTTAAGCTGAACCGCCAATCAGAGGGATTTCTCTCACCGACGGGCGCCGCCGCCAATTCAACATGCTGAATTGGCCGGAAAACCTCCAACACGGGCAGACTAGAGCCGACAGTGAGGGACACACTGATAAAACTAGGCCGACAGATGCTCACTGACGAGCTCAAACTGTCCAATGACTGACCGTTGGCTTGGTGTGTCAGGGCCTTTATATTGAGCAAGGTAGCAAAGTTGACTACCTAGTTTGGACCCCAGATTTTTTAAACTCTCGTTTTTGGTCAACTTGGTATCGTTGTAAGAGTTCTGATGAGCAGTGAGAGGTCAGCCTTGCATTGTCCACAGTCACTTCATGAAGAAGGATTGACTGAACTTTATTACAATGGAGAGGAACTGAGACAGTCCTGGGAGGCAGGATAATACTCAGACTAATGTGAGAATTACGTTGTACATTATTGCGCTTCCTCTACTGATGCTGGTGGTGTAATATCAGAAGGTTCACTGCCAAGTGCCACTTGCAACTTTTACTACAATAAGATAAGATGAACAAGATGAGATAAACCTTTATTGATCCCTAAAGATAAAGTTGGTTGTAACTGCAGCACAAAGACAGCAATAGCACAGATAAATGGAGAAAGAATAAATAATCATAAGAGGTATATAAAATGAGAAAATACACTTGACGTGTGTCAGATGCAGCAAATGATGCTGTGTGTGTTTTGGGGAAGTGAAGGATTATCATTAGATTGCTTAATTTGATATGGGTGTATTTGTAAATGATGCAGGATGTAGTTTAGACTTGTATGATGGTTGCGGGCTATCTGGACCCGCCTTGTTGCATGACAGTGTTAAGGTGGGTCACAGGGCTGGATAATACCTCAACAATGCTCTTTGAGAATGAAAACTGAGCATCTGTCCGACACATCCCACAGTGGACTACATCATTTTAAGAACTGAAAATACCTTCACTCTTAATCTTAAAAACATTGAAGATTAAGTATATTAGACTGGCAACGCATTATATAGCAGCCGTTGGTCTGAGCTTGGTAGATTCACCTTTGTGCGCCTGATGTTTAGATCATTGTTGGAAGGTTTTAGTTGTTGGGAGTAACCAAATCTGAAACAATAGGCAAACTAAGTTTGAGGAGTTTTTTTCCCGGTTCTTTTGCAGACTCTCAACCCCTTTTTGAAGGAAATCAGCTCCATAATTTCCATCTAAATGGCAGTAACATTATGGGAAAAATATGCAGAAACAATTGATTTCTTGCTCTCTAAGTAAATACTGTACACAAGCGTAGCGTTCAGTACTGCTAATTCCACCCTTATACTGTTTGTCTGGGTTATTGGAAAGTACCACCTTAGGAGCAGGGACTTTTTTTTTGGAGGGGGATGTCTACTCTGGTTTCCCTGGTCCTTTCAGCTGGCTTCATATGTCCAATCACATGATCAGGCGGCTTCCTTCACTTCCTTCTGAAAATGTGCCTGAGCTCAGCAGGGTTCATTGTCCTGAATGTTTCCTTTCCTTGTAAAACTCGGATGTTTCAGCCATTTTGCCAAATGATGTAATGACACAAATGCTGATGAGCATATTTGTCTCTAACTGAAACAGCTATGAAAGGGCAGTAGAGATGCACCGATTGCAATTTTCTTGGCCGATTTCTGATCTTTAAAAAATCTGACCTGCCAATTCCAATTTTCTTTCTAAGAAGAACAATAATATACTACAAGATAGGGCTGCACGATTATGGCCAAAATACAAAATGATAATCACGATTATTTTGATCAATATTGATATCATGATTATTTATCATGATTATTCACAGATTTTAGCTTCAACATATTTTTATTTCACATTAAAACTTCCACTCACTTCCATGCTGTGCTACATTCCTGCTAATGTACAAATTAGGGCTGCACGATGTTGCAAAAAACTGACTTTTTTTTCTGCTATATATATTACAATATGAAAAATACAGGAGTATTCACCCTACCCCTTTGTTAGCTACATTTTAAAGGCTAGATAAACAATTTTATGCTCTTAATTTAATCATAAACACATTGGTTGTATAGATAATATCTATACCCAAAAGTGAAGCCAAATCTTCTCGATCACCGGCCGGCTGGCTGGCTGTTAGTTTAGGAAGCGCTTGATTTAATATGCTGCAGCGTTTTTCTATGAGCAGAATTTTAAACATCAGTATTGCAGGCGATCGTGTTCATTAAATTGTGGGAAGCCAAACTTGTGATCGCGATTAATATTCGATTAATTGTGCAGCCCTACTATAAGCCATGTGTTCCCATGCCCTTACTATGGCAGCCATCTATTTAGTTAAATGCACGCAAACATGCCAATTAAGCATGAGAACAGGATGAAATTTGCAGATGATTCAGTCATTGTGAGTCTGCTCCACGACAATGAGTTCAGCCATGACCCAGTCATTGGATGAGAGTCTTTCTTGGAGCCAAACATATCTGGGTGTTGGTGACTGTGTAGAAAGCTACAGGTATCTCGGGACAGTCGTAGGCTCTAAATTGTCCTTTGGGAATAATTGTGAGGCATTGTGTAAAATGGCACATCAGCGTTTGTTTTGTCTCAGAAAAAACTGTCCCGTTTTCACATTAATAAAACCATAATGGCCCGATGACCCATAATGTGTGCGTGTCCCGCCCACACCGCCACCAGGGCACGGGTTCGCGGTGACGCTAATTGCATTTATTGCATGCTCAAAAAGTAACAATTATGATTTAGCGAGAGCACACAGGGAGCAAGATGCACATCACCACAGTCCAATCCGTGTCTATGTTTTAAAAAGAACTGTTTTAAATGATTTTTTCTCTTAAAGCACTACTTCATTGTGTGACTCTTCCATTAAAATAAAACAGCACACAGTTGTTATTACTGTAAATTGTCTATTAGCAAGGCATTTATCAGTAATACAGTTAAGATGGAAAAAGGTAGTCTGGAGCCCTCGGTAATTTTGTCACTCACTCATTTGGTTAACAACTTCTGAATATCCTCTAACTAATGATTTTTTCCTTTCCCTCACAGTGACTATTTATTCAAGCTGCTCCTGATTGGTGACTCTGGTGTTGGAAAGTCTTGCCTTCTTCTCCGATTTGCAGTAAGTTTCCCCAAAATAGCACATACACTATCTTTACATTAACTCCATTTTCCCCTTAGATTCAGTCTTACAGTGATTTCATGCAGACTGTTGAAAGCTGTCTTGAGTTGGACAACAATATATCATAGCTATCTTAACTGGGTTTCTTATTAACTCAAAAAGAAAGTAAGTTATACTAAACAGGATATGAGGCCTACATGTGCAAACTCAAGCAGTTAACTTGCCTGTAACTCATTCATTCCCTGTGCAACATGCTCCAGTTTGTATTGAAACTTTCACTGAACCAACACCTTGGGTACTTCCCACTACTGCTGGTAGTGACTGTTGGTACTGATTGTGTGTATATAGTGAAGCAGGAAGTGAACAGGATGTGTGAGCCAACTAACGAACTGTTTCTCTTTGCAGGATGACACATACACAGAAAGTTACATTAGCACTATTGGTGTGGACTTCAAAATACGAACCATAGAACTAGATGGAAAGACCATTAAACTTCAGATTGTAAGTATACTGCTTCACTTTCATTATCATTGTCCTCCAGTAACCATGGCTCACTCAGAAACAGGCACACCGTTGTGTAGGACTGGGATGATTCACCTATCTCCCGATCCGATACTTGGGTGCCGATTCCATATGTATTGCAATTCTACAAGAATTGCGATTCGATATTATGATTTATTGCGATTTCTGTTAACTTTTTTAACATTAGGCTGTGAGAAAAAGTTGAATCATACACTTCTAGGGACTTTTACTTTGGAAAATATGTAAATTGACACATAAAAATGTTTGATTTTCAACATGTATGTAGTCAGAGATGTCCTGAAGTCAAATATATCAGTCAAATAAAAGAATAAAGACATTTCCCTCACGAATTAGTGGTATTAGTTGCATATTTGTGGGTGGGCCTAATGGGCCTGGATCTGCACACTTGTACAACTGGCCCATCCTAAATTACTTGGAGAACATATTTTCTTAACTTTCATTTTTAATTCTTAAAATTTTAAACTACTGCCACAGGAAGAACCTAGAAAACAATGTAGACAAGACGTAAATTGAAATTCCTGCCTGACTTTATAGTCTCTGTGTTGCCTTGAAAGCATAGACCGTTTTTGTTGAGACAAGCTTACTGCTCTCTCTCATATTGAAAGTCAATTTAGCTCACCCAGCAGTCGATCTCTCTCTCTCCGTGCAATCAACCTAAACAAATAATAATAATCCAGCCAGATCATCCAAACAAGATGGTATTTCCTTAAACAGAATTACAATGTCTATGGTTTAAATGAAGGGATGTATTGTTCTACACAATCCACAGCAAAAAATAAACATAACGGATTGGATACTATGTCTCATTTTTGCATGTTTTGAGCAATATACCCACGTGTGACGCTTGTAATAAATACAAACTGTCGCGGGTAAATAGTGAGCTATCTCTGCAATGAAAATGTTTTAGAAAAAAAATATTTTAAAAGTGACATAATCAACCAGACACGCTATATCAGTCATTTCTGTTTTAGCGAGACTGCCAGTTGGAAACCGTCAAAGTAAGGCAAACAGTATTAACGTCTGTAAGTAAAAGGCCAAGCCAAAATTACTTTGGCCCATCCTAAATTTAAATTCTGGCGCCGTGCCTGCTCAGAAAGTCAGTTTTTCAGAACAGGAGTTAAGTGTTTTCATTCTTTGAACATACAGTATGTGTAACTAGAAACACTTAAGTATAGTTCTTGTATTGTTCAATGTTTTTCTTATTGTCAACATATCCCATACAAAGACGCAAACCAACCATGTGTTGGTCTGTCTCTCAATACTTTCTAACTTCTCTACCCCGTCTGTGGCTCTCAGCTCCAAGCCCATTGGTTCCTCTTGAAATTGTAAATCTTTGAAAACGATTTTGCCAATATATAGTTTCGTTTTTAAAAGGAGCTCAGTAAAATTCCTAAAGCAGCTGGTCACTGTAGTTTGAAACTAACGTTACTCAAACAAGAGGAAATAATGTATTTGTTTGAGACCATTTTCAGCAGCGGATTAATCCACATTTGGTGGGAAGTGTTGCTCATTGATGTATTTTTAATAGTTTTTGAACAACAATGGAGCTCTATAAAACAGAGGAAGAAGATTTAACCGACTTTAATACACATACAATACTTGTTAGTAGATACAGGTATTGTAGGTTTGGCTCAGAGCATGAGATTTGTTGACTAAAAGCCTTTTCTTCTTCCTTCTTTTTTTTCAATAAATGGGAATAAGCATGTAAAGAGTGAACAATGACTACAAAAACTACAACTATGAATGCTACATTAATTTGTTATCATGGCTTTCAGTGGAGAAGTTTAATGGAGGCTTATAGACTCCAATATTTAATATTGATGAAAAAAGCTGAAAGTGTGTTGCTTTTGTTTTTGTCAACTTTCAAAGTCATCAACTGTATTCATCTTTTTCCTTTGACAGTGGGACACGGCGGGTCAGGAGAGGTTTCGTACAATCACATCCAGCTACTACAGAGGTGCTCATGGTATCATTGTAGTGTACGATGTCACAGACCAGGTCAGTGTAACACCACGCCATCTTATACCTATTAGAACTATTCATTAATACACCAGGAGATGAGATTTTGTTAAATTGTTCATCCACCTACCATATTGGCGAGACAGAATCTTGGTCTCTAATGAACTGAAATGCAGATAGATGAACCATTCCTCATTTTGCTGTGGACCCGGTTAGATGACACTGTTAGATATATTAACACCCCCAGAGGTATAGTAGTTGCTTTCAGTCAAAGCTGGGCATTGTGGGTATGATGCTGTATGTACATGCAGACGTAGTGCGGTATTAATGAGTGTAAAAGAGCACTTTTTTTCCATTTGAGAAAGAAGCTAGTGTGCACTTTACTCAAATAATTTCTCTCTGGTCTGTGATGAGAGGAAATGAATCTTCTTCCTCAAAGGATTTCTCACTGTGATTTTATGGAATGCTTGTCTAATTCAAAGTTTCATAAAAGAACTATTTGAGTCAGAGGCAGACATGAAATAGGGGTGTTTACTGTTGATGTTTTAGTTCGCTGAAATATTGTGTGCTATCAAGGTCTGTTGTTGCTGCACTAGAGATATTGTGACGTGATGTCGGGTCTATATTTGGCCAGGAATACATCTGTTTTAAAGGCTGGGCTCTCGACTCCATGTTTCACAAGAATGAAAGCAAATGATGTATTGTAAATATGTTGTCAAGACCTGTAAAGCATGATGTAATTTGATAGTATTTAGGTATAAAGGAGTGAAGTGTCTAGACCCTGATAGGCTTTGCTCTGTAGACACCACAGTGTTTGATAAATTACTGCGTCCAAAACACATTTTCTATTGTCCCTGGGACAACGCAACGCCGTTAGTCTTGATCCCTGACGGTGCCTGCGGTACTGTAGAAAAGAACGAGTACCGTCACGTTTTCAGAATTGTCATCGGCTTGGTAAAGTACCGGTTCTCGTGACATTCCTAAAATTACATGCAGTTACCATTTCCCAGGGCTAACAATTTGGAAATTCAATGTAGGAATGTCTGGGTGGAGTTGACTACTACAATATGTGGTCTACCCACATTAGTCCATTAGTAAGCAAAAAAAAGAACACTTGCTTCAGTTAACTTCACCATATCCTGACTTGAGGGGAGACATACATTGTAATATATAGTATGTAACAGATGTAGCAGATGTGAGTCCATGCTGCAGCCACACTCTGTATTTTCATTTAGAGATATGTGAGAGTAGGCCCCACTGTCTTCATAACATGTTGGAAGTTTGCCCAAACTCCTTTGAATGAATCCATAGCTTCTGTGTTCTCAAAGTTCATAAGCGGCAATATCATGCTGTCTTTTATCGTGTTCTTGCATTCTTGCAATGTTTCAAACTGTCTTCCCGTCAAAAAAGTGCCAAAATGTTGCATAGAAAGTATTCAATTTGGCTCTCTAAAAGCTGCTGAGTTAGCAGAGTTAGCTCAGTGCTAATGTTTAACTGTTCCCCGTCTCAGGAGTCCTTCAACAATGTCAAACAGTGGCTACAGGAGATCGACCGCTATGCCAGTGAAAATGTCAACAAGCTATTGGTTGGGAACAAGTGTGACCTTACGACAAAGAAGGTGGTGGATTACACAACAGCGAAGGTAAGGCACCTGGCTATTTACTCACTTTACACACAAGCTGTTGTGTATATATACGTTTTCATGCTTCAAACAGGTTTTGTTCTGTATTATTTTCTGTACTGTATCCTTTCTGCTGGTAAGGGAGTCAGTGTCATTGCATTAGTATGACATGTAGGAGATTATTAAAAGTTATCTTACTTAAGTCAGCCTAAAAGGGGCTACCCTCAAAACCTCCCTCTTAAGCAAATACTTGAAAGTGTTTGTAATTAATGAGTATGTTAAAGGTGCTAAATGCGAGATTGGGAGCATTTCTATTGCCTCCGCACGGCTCTCAAAATGGCAACAGCTAAAAACTGGCGGCTCGTGGCTAATGGTGCACTTCTGAACACTTCTGGCTTCAGTTATTTCATTCTATCAGTGGGATGTTTTAGTGTATGGAGAGACATTATTTAAACAAACAGCCTCTAGACTTTGGTAAGGAAACACAGGGGAGAAGTTGTAGCTACCTTCAGGGCTATAATCTCAGCTGCTGCTAAACAAACTAGCTCATATGACACATTCACGGTTTACTGCTAACCTGACACCAGCACACCTGCCTGTCCTGAGCTTCAGACATACCGCCTCTCTGTTCCTCTCTCCCACACACACACACACACACACACACACACACACACAACACTGAGTTTATCCAAACGCTACTCCACCATTATCCAACAGGGTTTACATTTAGCTTCGCTTTGTCCTATATTGTGCAAAAAAAAAAAAAAGATGCCTAAACTCCCGTCGCTCTGTTCTCCTCCCATCGTGTCCAGGAGTTTGCAGACTCTCTGGGCATCCCCTTTTTGGAAACCAGCGCCAAGAACGCCACCAATGTGGAGCAGGCCTTCATGACCATGGCTGCTGAAATCAAGAAGAGGATGGGTCCCGGGGCCACAGCCGGAGGAGGGGAGAAGCCCAACGTGAAGCTGACCCCCGGCACTACTGTCAAGCCTTCATCAGGAGGATGCTGCTGAGAGATAAAACCACTTCCACTTTACCCCCCTTCTCTCCTCCCCTTGCCCTCTTACTCTGCAGGCCTGTCAGCCTGGCCGCCATCCCCCCCTCAAACTCCACTCTGTCCCAGCAAAGCCCCGCCACAAGTAGACAGGACAGGGAAGACATGGTTCACATGTCCGTGTGAGAACAAGATGAAGTTGCCTGTATTTGTACTGTACATAGTATAGCCGCACTACCAAAAACAAATAAAGCATCCCTCTTGTCATACTGTCCTGTTATTGATGACTAATTCTACAGATAGGTGATCATTCGACCCGGCCCCAACTCCCCCATCACCCCCCCGATCTCAGACCTCTCAGAGACTACTCTTTTATTTGGCCCTCTGAATGCAGGTTCGTGAGAACAGTGTGTGTCTGTGTGTGTGTGTGTTTGAATGAGAATGTGTCTCTCTGCATTCCTACAGCGGGGTTGGTAAATGAAGCAGTTTCTGTCTGTATGGACCTTTTTTCTTTTTCTGTTGTTTCTCTTTTTTCCTTCAGTGATTATTTTTGCTGTTTGTATCAGCATGTGTCTGTCAGTCTGTCCCCCATTTGAAGGCGTTTTTTATTTTTCTCACCAACCTCTGCACAGCAGTGTCTCACTGTCTAGCATCTAAAGTCTAGTGCAACCATATATGTACAGCTATATATATATATATATATATATATATACTCTCTATATATATATATATATACATATATATATATATATCCGACCGATTTGCCAGTTCTGTAGTGTTCAATACGTCATTGGCCTAGTCTTGACTCTTTATCTCTGCATTACATTTGTGGCTGAAGACAACTGTAAGTTTGTTGCTCAACATGTAACACTTGAACTGAAAAATAAATATTGTACTACCAGACTGTATGAAATGGGAGGACCTGTCTTCGATTCTTGGTGAGATGTGTAGAAAACCTGTTTGAATTATTTATTCTACATTCATTTGGCATATCTACTGCCAGTTACATAGGGTCTGTTTGCAAACTGCTGTGTAATCTCAGTACAGAATTGCATATATAAAATACAATGTTCTCTTGTTTTCATAATAAAGGCGACTGAATTCAGTTTGAAAGGAACTCTGGGACTAGTGTTTGAATAATAATGTTAGAACAGTGCTCTATTGTACAGCTGCATGTGAAGGTCAGGGCACAACACAATGGCCATACATGTGTGTGTAAGTGGACATACTCGTTAGCTACTTAACCTCAATCCTAAACTGCAAAGAGTGTGGCCCAGTTTCCACTGAAACACAAGTCATAACCGACTGATAGAGCAGCCTGAATCACTGGAGCGGAGAGGAAGCATCTGAGCCAGCACTTCTCTAAAACATCCCATCTTGAATGTTGCATGGCACACGTCACCAAAGAGAAACACACTGACCAGACTTCCCAGAAACCTTTGAAACAAAGTGTGCTGGTTCACTCGGTGTGTATCTAACTGTCCATGCTGGTGGAAGTGAAACCGGCGATGAGTACAACAATTATCCCTGCATTTGCAATGTACATTTAGTCAAATGGGAAGTACAATTTATGCTGAAAAGCATGTTTGCAAAGAGCAGATACTTATTGCTAAACAAAGTCTGAGGCAGGAGTCTGATTAATATCAGTGTTTCCCAAACCTTTTTTATCTGGAGACCCGCTTTTTACAAATGACAAACCATCGTTCACAATAGGCTTTATCTGAATGTTCTATATACATGTTAAATACTTAAATGCATTTAAGTGGAGTTAACAGGCTGTAGTTTTTCCTCTGCATCAGTAAAACAAACAGATTGTACGCTAGCCTTTCATATTAGATTCAATATTATAAGTAGGCTACAATTATCAGAACAATATGAACATTCAGGCTCCCTCATGTGGCTCAAATGTGTACTGAATATATAAATGTTAAAGAAAAGACTATGGAAGAAATATCTGTAAATTTATTAGGCGACCCTAATAAAATCTCCTGCGACCCACCTGTGGGTCCCGAACCAGTCTTTGGGAATCACTGATTTATAGGACTATAGTATAGGCGTGTTAACAAGTACTTTAAAAAGGATAAGACGGATAGAATACTTTATTGATCCCAAGGGAAATTATTGTTACAGCAGCTATGTCACATAAATCACAAAAGGGAAGAAGAGGGAAAGGGGATGAAGGGGGGGAAAAAGAGGGGGGAAAGAAGAGAACAGAGGACAAAGAATGGGAAGAAAAAGAAAGAAAAAAGTGGGGAAAAAGAAGGGAAGATGGGGTCAAGAGGAGAATGAAAAGGCAGAAAAGGAAAGATGTACAGAAAGGAGAAAGTGAAGAAAGAAATGAGGGGGGACAGAAAGAGTGTATGATTCACCAAGTGTCCACATTGTACAGGGAGACATAAACCTGTGATAACTAAAAGACTCTTCATGATTTAAAGAATGTCATCATAGTGATGATTTCCTCTGTGACCTTTATTGACCTCTGCTGGCAACCAGCAGAAACTACAATAGCAGCATCAGCAGTGTGAATATATGTATATATATATATGTATATATATCCCTTGTCACCTGTCTGAGTGCAGATTGACTGCACATTTATAGGCATGAAATGTATTTAGTTTTATTGATGCATGCATTTGCTTATTCATTGCAAAAATACCGCTAAGCCTGTTGAGAAGCAGCATGAGATAAACATACAAACAAAGAGTAGTGTGTCATTTATTTATAGAATTACTGTTTGTTTAAATCCATTGAAAATAAATAAATAACCTCTTGAAAATCGTGTGTGGAATATGATTACCTTTCTAACCCTTTAGAATAAAATATTTATACACCTTTTTTCCCCAAAACATTATGACAAAAGCATACAATATACAAATATTGCAGACAAGGACTCAACATAAATGTCAGGAATATGACTTTAGATAAGAAAAATCTTAATGAAAATTATTAAAATAAATAGAATAAATAAGCTCCAGTAACAAAAAAAAGGATGGAAAAATGCATCATTCTTCTTCAATGAGAATGACAGTTTTATTGCTGATTTTTATATGTATTTAAAGAATATATTAAAATTCTCAAACACTATAAACAGCAATAAAACTGTCATACTGTGTAGTGAACTCATTAAAGAAGAATAATGCATTTCTCCATCTTGTTTTTCATTTTTTCCTGAAGCTTATTGATTCTATTTATTTTAATAATTGTCATTATGATTTTTCTTATCTAAAGTCATATTCCTGACTCTGTACATTTGTGTTGAGTACATGTCTGCAATATTTGTATATTGTATGTTTTTGTAATACATTTTTGGGGGGAAAAAGGTGTTTAAATATTTTATTATTTTAAACATTTTATTATTTTATTATATATATACATATATATATATATATGTATATATATAGGTTTTTTTATGATATGTTTTTAGTGTTTGAGAATTTTAATATATTCATATATAAATCGAGTGGAAATTGGAGGTAGCATTTCTGCATTGGTGTATGACAAATGTACAATGTATGTTAACAATGAATTTAATGTTATCTTTATCATTTTCAAAATGTAAAATCACATTTTTATAATATGCATGCACCTTTACAGGCAACCGGCATTCGCGGGAAATATCAGATTAGGTATGGTACATATTTCCGCTCAGAGGGGTGGCTGTATTGTAAAATAGTTTATCCTATAAATTAAATCATCTGTAGTCTGAAAATTTGTTTTCTACACTTCATTTCTTAATACTTTACATTACTTATATTCATTCCGATTATTCTATATACTTCTTAAATACTGCATTATCTACTCTTTAATTAATATACCACCCTATTTTTACAAGCAGTAGTTTCGTCCAAACTGGCGCGAAATGGAACAGCCCCGCCCATAATACTGCGTCAAGTTAGCCGAGCTGACGTAGAAACAGCCTTCAAAATAAAAGACAACCACGACTTCTCAATGCAGCTCTAAAGCGTAATGTCGCGTTAGCAGTCTTATTTTGAAACGTATTACGTGGATGTGTATTCCTTGTTTGTAGCTGCTTGACATCATTCAGGACTCACACCGTGCTGCTTTCTGCAGAGTAGGACACACTAGAAACTATTATTAGTCTTATAACAGACTTTTTGCATAGTTTTAGATCATATTTCTGTGTGATATCTGCGGCTTTACACTCAGAAACGACTTAATAACTAGCTACTTCATAGAGTTATATGACTGAGTTGAATAACCTGCTTGTGTAACAAGTTTTGTTAAGAAAAAACTACATTTTTCTATAATTAAATAGTCTAACAGTTAACCACATTAATACCATCATCTGCTTCGCTGTTGACAACTATGAGCTGGTAAGTTGCATTATTTTTATGTATTTATTTTTTTCATATTGTTTTTCCTTTATTTGGTTTAACTCAGACATTTACATAAACATACTTAATTAGATACAAATATGAAGTGAACCTACTTTTCCCACTTTTTTTACAATGAAATTATAGAACACACAAATGGAACATGGGGTGCTTTTCATGTGAAATAAGATAAAATAAATTATAGTAATAAAAAAAATACATTTAAATTTACATTTAACAGTCTCTTCTGCACTATATTCACTTTTTAATGGTCCTGTATCACAGCTGTTACCCTGCACTATATTAAGTTTGAACAGTTTTCTTCATCTCCTTGTATTTTTATATCTGGTATATTTCTTTGTACTTTGTACTACTAACTTTTTTACTGCCTTTTTACTAACATGTTTTGCACTATGGAACTGTGATGCTGGAAACTTGAATTTCCAGATAATAGACACCATGAGTTACAGACAGTAACTTAATAATTACTATATATATAATAATAAATAATAATAACTTAGCTAATTTACTCCTATACTTCATTTTTGTTGTTTTTTACATTTATCCTTTGATATTGCAATATATTGTTATTAATTATTTTTATTTGTTTGTTTGTTTTATTGACACAACAAACATGAATTACTTCTTTATTGTTTTCTTCCATTTACATGCATGTTCTTTTTAAATATCTATATATTGTAATTTGCTTAATGAATTGTGTATATAAGTATATATATGTTTTTGTTTTATTTTGCTCTTTTTTAATTTTTATTTATTATTGAATTGACGCTTTGGCAATATTGTTCACCTGACAGTCATGCCAATAAAGCAAATTTAATTTAATTGAATTGAATTGAACTCCCCCATGTTACAGACAATATGGGTCTAAGTCAGTTTTGGAAATTAACTTTTTTGTCCACAAGACAAGTGGACAAGAAAGTTTACAATATCTACCAGCCACTCTATAGATTACTATTGTTTTTTGGCTGGTGAGTGAAGCAAATCTAGCAGCCACTTGCATACTTAACAGTATTTAGCTGGTGCTAATTTCCAACCCTGGTCTCAGTCATGTTATGTAAAATGTCTGTAATGGAGTCAGTCCTGCCTCCTATTTTAAAACCAGCAGCAAGAAGAATTCACCGCACCCTGTTTTTGATTTGTGTTTCCTCCCCATGCTGACAGCATAAAGGAAGAAAGTCGAAGTGGGTCCCCTCACTGCCCCAAACCGGATGAATCCGAGGAGCCTCTGGGCACAGCCATGGAGACTGGAGCTGCTGCTAATGGTCAGTCACAAAGGACCCCCTATCTGTGACCTCCCAAAGGGGCTTGCTGGGGGATTTTCTTGAGCTAATCCAACTTTAATTAATAAGATGTTTCTGTCCTGACCGAAGAATTCTGAGTCGACTAATCGATTAGTTGATTTAACCGACAGATCTGTAAAATCTTCATAAAGAATCGCACAAAAGCACCACTTTAAATCTGGTGTTTACCAGAGATGTGCTCATAAGTTTCTTGGAAATAAGTCATTCAGTATAAAAAAAGACTTATCGGCTAAAGAAATCTTAGTCGGCAAATAGTACCTTCAAAAGGGGTCGTGTTTACCGTGTTTACGAGATGAGTCCATATGAACGCCCCCCTCATGTCGTATTCACGACCTCGTGAGTGGAAAGTTTCTGAAAGCTCCGAGTTCATGACTTGTGACGTGTTGTTGACGTTGTGAGTTCATTTTTCGGTGCATAATAAGTTAATATATTGTAATTTTAGTCATATATTGTTTTTCTTGGTAATTGTATAATGTGTTTTCCTCAAAATGTAATTAAATCCAACTTTAATTAATGCAGTGTTACACTCATAATGTTGAGATAATGTGGAAATCATGTATTTTATCCTGTGAGTCTCCTCGCCTATATTATTAACAGCTGTCCAGCAGGAACTAATCAGAATCAGGTTTATTTACCATGTACATGCATACAAGGAATTTGACTCTGATTTTATGCATCTCTCTCAATCTACTTATAATATAAATGATAATATAACTGAATAATAATTAATGGAAGTTGATCAGCTTTTAAAAGAACTGTTGCTATAATAATGAGGACATGTGGGAGGTGCGGACCTGGCCATCAGCTTGACTATCTGTCACTGTTGTTTCTTTTTTAAGATGTCGGTGTGAAATCTGAGAATGAGACATCTGAATTGCTCATCACTAAGGAAATGGAGGAAGAAGAGAAGCAGCTGATGGAGGAAGGGGAGAGGAAAGAAAAGGAGATGATGGATAAGGTGTGTATGTGTGTGTTCTCCCGCTTTTTCTGTATTTGTAAAACCGTATCATGTTCTCGTACGGCTGCTTGTGTTTAGACAACATTTAACAACTTTGTTAAATAAAAAGGGTTTTGTAGAAGAACATATTCCTCAAAGTTAGGAATTGAAAATGTTGATATAGGTACAAAGAATCATCCTTTATTGTCACTAGTATCAAAAATGTCATTAATGTTTGATTATTAGGCCCGGGAGTCTCAGGAGAGGGATTCTCACGACATGCGTTTCAAGAGATTGCAGCATTTGCTTCAGAAGAGCAACATCTACTCTAAATTCCTGCTGACCAAGATGGAGCAACAGCAGACTGAGGTACCGTGTGTCTTTGAACACCACACATGTTGAACTCTTAAACAGCCCGTGCTGTGTGAACACCTGCTGGCTGCCGGCTCAATCACACTCGTTTTTTCCTGATTGCAGGAGAATGTCAAGAAGGAGAAATCTGAAAAGAAGGGCAAGAAGGTGAGAGAAGCTTCACTGAAAACACATTTTAGCTTAGCATTAAAGTACTCTTCTGACCTTATTCATAGAAGTATATTTGTCTTTTTTAAATGCAGAAAACAAAGACTGCAGAGCCTGAGAAAGGTGAGTGGATCTTCTGATGTTTGCTCTTATACTAAATATAGCATGAAAAGCTCCAATACACAGTTTTAAGTGATATGCTAAACCTTGGTTTCCAAGTAAGGGATCACCCTGAAGGGGTTTCTTTCACAACAATGACCCGCTAGCTGTACATTATCCCTCTTATTACACGGCTACCTACTTCAGAAATCAATAAGTTGACACAAAAATGGTCTGCCAGAGTCTGATATCAGAACTGCGCCCATAGCAACGGTCTGCTATACCTCGTCATATGACATGATATCTGTTTTTATAAAAGTGCTTGTGACATCTCACATGCGGCTCTGACTTTCTACTGAGCATTTAGCCCACTTTGTAGAAAATACCTAGTTACAAAACCAAAGCAAATTCCTAGTGCATACCTCTTACACCTGGCAATAAACACAATTCTGATTCTCATATATATCGTGGATCGCCATTCAGCCTAAAAATACAGAGATATGATTTTGTTTTAGTCCACACCGCCCCGCCCTACTATAAGCAGTTTCCATTGTATGTATAAATGTGTGACTTTATTCCCTGTTGAACTAGATAAGAAGAAGAGGAGGAGGGATGAAGACTACAAAATAGCAGATGTCATGTCTAAAGAAGTAAGGTCTCATTCGACTTTTTGTCTGTTTTGCAGTTTCTCCGTTTACTGATCTGCTCACATCGGTTCTATTTAATTTTGTCTTCCAGGAAATCATGTCGCAAGCTAAGAAAGCAAAAGTGGACGAAGCGGTAATTCACTTTATTTTTTTTACCCATCTGGGTAGTTGAGATGTCATTTAATAATAATCCAGAGGGGTGAATATAGAAACGTAGGGTCATAACAAACATGTGTATATCAAACATTTGATACCAGGACGAGGCGCCGGCCCAGAAGAAACTTGAAGCCGAGGATATCGAGAAGATGAGCGATTCCAACCAAGACATCAAGAACCGTCTGTCGGAGACGGTGCGAGACAACGCCAAGCATCTCCTGGATCCTAACAGGAAGGTGAACGGCCAGCCTGTCCCCGCCCAGCAGCCGGAGCACTTCACCGGAGGGGTCATGAGGTCGTACCAGATCGAAGGCATCGAGTGGCTGAGGGTGAGTAGCACTTGACCAACATGAGATTGTTGAACCTGATTGTTTGTTTGTTTGAGTAGAAGACAATGTTTTTTAAATTTAGCTTTGCTTGTATAGTTTTTGAAGTGAATAATAGTGTGTTGAAGATTCAGTAATTTTCTTGTCTCCAGTACACATCAGTTTGTGTGTTCTCCACTGATTGTAAACCAGCAGTCTGTCGTGTTCCCTCTGTGTCAGATGCTGTGGGAGAACGGCATCAATGGGATCCTGGCTGATGAGATGGGACTGGGAAAGACCATCCAGTGCATCGCTCACATCGCCATGATGATAGAAAAGAAAGTGATGGGCCCCTTCCTGGTGGTGGCGCCTCTCTCCACTCTGCCCAACTGGATCAGCGAATTCAAGCGCTTCACACCAGAGGTAGGAGGACGTGTTATACTCCCCGCAGTAATTAAATAGTTTTAGTATCATTATTTCATGTCAGATTTGACAGCAAAGTTGTGTGTCTGTCCCAGGTGTCTGCGCTGCTTTACCACGGCCCCCAGCCAGAGAGGGCCAAGCTGCTGAAGCAGATCCGTCGGCCTCAGGGGTCCCTCAACATGTGCCCTGTGGTCCTCACCTCCTTTGAGATCGCCATGATAGACAGAAAATTCCTGCAGGTAGGATCCCTGCTCATCCTTTACTAAATAAAGATATTATACCAACTTATATATGACTAAAACATGCAGGTTTCACAGGGACAAAAATGTGGAATCACACTGCAATCGTAGTTTTCTATAGAGCTCCGCTTCGACATATGAACCACCCTCAGACGTGTCATAGACTAGCTCGCTCTGGTTCCTCTGAGGGTGGGAGTGGAAGATGATCTTGGCCTCAAACTCCCGGGTCAGGGTGTCTTTGGATGTTGGGAAGCCATACCGAAAAATGATAGAGCTGTAGTCTCTGAAGAGGCTAAATGCCTTTTTCTGTGCCAACCAAGTTATATTTGTTTAAACCTTGGTATATTATACATCATTTGAAAGGTAACGTCATGATCTACCAGAATGATTTATCAATTATAATTTATAAAGTAAAATGTACAACTAATCGAATATTAATCGTGTTCAAGATTTTGGCTTCCCAGAATTAAATGATCGACTGCGATATCGACATTTAAAATGCGTTCCTGAATGTTGCAGCTGCAGTCCAGAGTAGAAGAATAATAAACTGTATATTACTTGTTTAGTAAAACAAAAATACACTGAATTCAGGTGAAGAAGAACCTATTATAAATATTTTAGTTGCAGCCTTGTTTCACTGTTCTCATGAGTATTGTATAAGAAGCTAAGCCTTGTCTGTGTTGTGCTCAGCGCTACCAGTGGAAGTACCTGATAGTGGACGAAGGCCACAGGATCAAAAATCTCAACTGTCGGCTGGTTCGGGAGCTGAAGATGCTGCCCACCGACAACAAGCTGCTGCTGACCGGCACGCCACTGCAGAACAACCTAGCGGAGCTCTGGTCCCTCCTCAACTTCCTCCTGCCAGAGGTCTTTGATGACCTCAAGAGGTATGGAGCCATGTCATTTCTGTTGCTATTGATGACTGAGTTCTGATCACAGTACTACTGCTCAGTTTAAAGTTACTACGAGGAACTTATAACTGGTTATGAAACAGTCTCAATCTAATATTGATGCCTCTATATGACCTACAAAACCTAACAAGACCATCAGCGAGAAGATTGGCTATTTCTATACAGTTATTCTTGATGTCTGTCATTCGTGCCACCGGGTTGGAATCTGGCAAAATCACATGAAATCACACGGCTCACCAGAAACTCCTTCAGCTCTGACTCCAGTGGGGGCCTCCAGCGGGGGCCAGCCCACCGCAGACAGACGGAGGTGCAGGCCGTGTTGCTGGGCCCGCTGGAGGGAAGGGAGGCACAGGAGAACCAGGACTGTGCGGGGCAGACTGTTAGACCCTGCTGCAGTAAAATGAGAGGTTGTCTAAAGGGACTCTGGTGCTCGGAAACACTACCGCTTTTGTCAAAATCAACACAAAATTAAAGTTCCTCGTAGTAACTGTGACTATATACAATGTGTGTAATGTGTCTGTGAAGATTCTGAAACCAGTGTATTGTGACTTACATAGTAATGTTACCTTTGAACAGACGTAGCATATCTAAGTATGACCATCAGTATAACGGGGAAAGGGAAAGTTGACCGAGGTTCTGCCGGGTTCCAAGCTTGCTCAGCTGTTATTGGAGCACAGAGGGAAAAGGGGCGGGACTTAGGAAGTGTCAGTTGTTCAGCTTAAAGTCATTGCTCAGGTTTAACCTCTTGTTGACATGTCTGCTGTGTAGCTTCGAGTCGTGGTTCGACATCGGCAGCATCAGTGAAGCAGAGAGTGTGGTGGCTACTGAACGCGAGCAGAACATCCTGAGCATGTTGCACCAGGTCAGTCCTCCGAACCATCACAACACATCGCAATCATGAGAGACTAAAACCCTTACTTGACATGCTGTAATGTATTAAGTGTGTTTGATATAATAGCGTTGATGTTAAACCATCAGTCATTTGCGTCGCCTACCACATCTTTACATCGACTTCATATGTCACTGCGCTGCATGAAAAGTTTGCTTTGCGTATTCGCGCAAGTTCAAACATTTTATAAGTTCATATGTTTCTGACGTATCTGGGACTCCCACAACATGCACAAAGCAGCAGTATTTCTTCAATGGTTGATGAAACGTTGTTGGTATCCATGGAGGTAATCCCCTCCTGCTCTACAGGAACATACGTTTTCTAAAGGTTTTCTCTCGTTTCAGATTCTGACTCCGTTCCTGCTGAGGAGGCTGAAGTCAGACGTGACGCTGGAGGTTCCTCCTAAGAAGGAGATCATTGTTTACGCTCCTCTGACAGCCAAACAGGAGGCCTTTTACACCGCCGTGGTCAACAAAACTATTGCCAAGATGCTGGGCATGGAAAAGGTTTGTAAATTGGTCTCTGTAGGTTTATTTTCCATCAGTCCCCACAGCTATAGTGTCAATGTCCCTACACAGTGTAGTTCTGTTGTTAAATATCAGATTCAAAACATGTTTTTCAATCTATCTTTTCAACCTTTTGCCAAGCCAATATATCGGCTTATTACAGATATATCGGTATCGGTGTATATGTCGGCTGATAAATTGAAGCTCCACATTTCTTTAAGAAATCCTTATCAAAGAAGTTGGTCTCTAAAGTAGACGTTGCCATTATTCTTATTCCTATTTACATGTCTTTACATATCGCCGTGTGTTTCTTTGATGTTTAATGTAAAACACTTTGAATTGTGATGTAGTTGAAAGGTGCCCTGCCTTATTTGATCAGTGCTTAAACTGTTGGCAATAGGCGTCTGAGCTCTGCCTTATCAGTGGAGTCCAGTAAAAGCTAAGTGATTGAAATGGATCTGCTCTCTTGTTTTATTTAGACGGAGGCTCCTGTAGCGTTGACGCCAAGTGGCAGGCCGAAGCGTGGCAGTCGAAGGCCGGTGGACTACAAAGAAAAAGATGGAGACACGCCGGTTGACCTGGAGGAATATCTGGAGAAGGTCCGCAAGGAGCACGAGCTGAGGTCAGCACTGACTACACTCTTCTCAGCTGCACACTCAAATAATTAAATATTAAGCCCCTTTCCCACTGGACCGAAAACCCACTAACGCCCACTAACATCTGGCTTTTGTCTTTAGTGGGAAAGGTTACAATCTGCTGTAGTCACGGGTATTTATCATCTCCAGCTCTGATGGGCAGTGATGGAAACATGACAGCCGCGTGGACACGCTAATTTAAGCCATTTAATTCCAGCGCCATGTTATATTACAAGTGAATATATAATAAATAAATACAATTATTCTAATTTATTAACGTACAAAACATACAATTAATATGCTCTCCTTAAAGCCACCAGACTCCATTCAGGCAATAGTCATTTTACCTCGCTGATCATCGAAACACTCTTCATTCAAACTCGACAGAAACAAAATAAAACTCATCAAAACCGTCTTTGTTCGTCTCTCCACTGTTCCAACAATCACCAGCTCTGGCTTGAGAGTTTGAAAGAGAGACTGCATAAGTATAAATAAGAAATCATTAACAGATATAAAATAAGACGTAACCACCGTAACATTTTCCCTGTTTACTAAAGTTGTTTTCCGGGACATTCGTGACATCAAAAGTGACACACCAGAATAAAACTCAGTCTAACCTGAATCCTGTGATCTCCTCCAGCTCCCCTGCAGTGCTGGATGTCCAGACCCCGCTGGACTCGGAGATCAACCTGAAGCTGCGGAACATTCTCATGCTGCTAAGGAAATGCTGTAACCACCCCTACCTGGTGGAGTACCCCCTCGACCCCGCCACACAGGAGTTCAAGGTAACGCGCCGTCACTCGTACTTGTTTGGTACAGTAACGTTGGAGCTACAGGTGCTGTGCAACTTTGAGAATGTTTTTCAGTAGTGATATTAAAGAAGCGCAGTTGGTATGACTGCCGGTTAATTGTATTCTTCTTCACCTTTTTGTGACACGTCCCTTTCTTCACATGCTGTCCTCCCTGCAGATTGATGAGCAGCTGGTGCAGACCTCTGGGAAGTTTCTCATACTGGACAGACTGCTGCCTGCACTGAAGGAAAGGGGACATAAGGTGAAGCAGGACACTAATGAGCTGAGTTGGGGGCACAAGTACTTACATTTTGCCCCTGGTATGTTCAGGATACGTCCACTCTAAGAGAAATCGGCTAATGACATTTACAGTGACCTGCTGTGAACCACCAGAAAGTACATCTTAAGTCATCTCTTGTCTGATTGTGGAAACTAACCAAGCCTATTTGGGGCCCTAACTGGGATTCAGTAACCGCATACTGCGACGAAGTTTTGCACAACTACAGCGATCTAACGTGATGTACTTCTTGGTGATGCGCACATCGATGCAGATGCTACTGTATCGATACAGCAGCACATGCTGTATCGATGCAGATGCTACTGTATCGATACAGCAGCACATGCTGTGACGGCAGTTTTGAAAAAGAAACCTCACCTATGGTGCAGTGCCAATAGGTGGCAGCAAAAGCCAATCCACATTACACAAACAGTGCATGTCTCAATTTAAAACAAACATGCATAAAGAACAGATGTTGTAGCGATACGTATCATATCATGGCCTCTGTATCGTGCAAAAGCTTTTGTGTATTGCCATCTGAATTATGCAGTGAAGGGATGTAGCATGTATTAGCACTGTGAGCTCAGGTATGTCCGCTTGATACGGTGCGGCTGTGTGCCAACAATCCTCTGCCCAAGCTGTTTGTTCTCTTTGGTATCTTCCATGCCAGCATATATCTGACTTGTATGTGTGTTTGTTTGATTTGTTGTTGTGATCCAGGTTCTGATCTTCAGTCAGATGGTGACCATCTTGGATCTTATAGTGGATTACTGCTATCTGCGGGGCTTCGAGTACAGCCGACTGGATGGCGGCATGTCCTATGCAGACAGAGAGGAAAATGTGAGTATATTCAGCTCATTGGGAGATACAGAACACTCTGAGGCTGTTGTCTGGATCAACAATTGGCAATCAAGTGGAGCCTTAGTAGACATCAGAGTGCTTCTGTGATTACTAATCATCAGGTTCTTTCTTCTTCCCCAGATGGCCAAGTTCAGCAGTGATCCAGAGGTGTTCCTGTTCCTGCTGAGCACCAGAGCAGGAGGACTTGGGATCAACCTGACGGCTGCTGATACTGTCATCATCTTCGATAGTGACTGGGTGGGTGCAGATTAAAAAAAATCAAACCTGTTTCTGAAACATTACCATTCAAAGTGTTCCCTTGTACATGTGTTGTGTTGGTCAGCGTGTGGTGATGCTTCATTCATTCCCCTCTCAGAACCCCCAGGCAGACCTGCAGGCTCAGGACCGCTGTCACCGAATCGGGCAAACCAAACCGGTGGTGGTGTACCGCCTGGTCACAGCCAACACTATCGACCAGAAGATCCTGGAGAAGGCCTCGGCCAAGAGGAAGCTGGAACAGATGGTCATCCACAAGAGTAAGTGGCTTCACTTTGTGTAGTCTTTGTATGGTCTGAAATATTTTTCCAAATGTGGACTTGTGGTGATTGTTTCCTTTATTTTGTTTCTTTCCTCCACAGATAAGTTCAAAGGTGGGAGGGCAGACCTGAGCCACGGTAAAAGCTGCATTGATCTGGATGAGCTCATGGCGCTGCTCAAAGCCAGAGGCACCGAGAAGTAAGAAATCATCCTCTACTCCGACGAGTTAAAATGTTTTAGAGAATGTAAAGAATAACTGAAACTGGGTCTTTACTGGGATCAAACTTCTCAACACAACTGGAGAGTATAACATGTGGCTGTAACTTTGTCCCACTCAGGGAGGTGAAAGCATCAAGGGGGAAGGTGATCAGCGACAAGGACCTGGAGCTTTTGTTGGATCGCAGTGACTTGATGGGTGAGGAGACGCCACCACTGGGACTTTGTTTAATCTCATCCTGTGTTTGCCTTACGAAGCCTAGAGTGATGCACTCTAACAAGAATTCCATCATGTCTTATAAATACGACAGCTCCATCCTGACCAATAACCAAGCCTGGTCCCTTCCACTCTGTGCAGTAGGACCGCAAGATTAAGGACAAAATGATAATCATGATTATTTTGATCAATATTGAGATCACGATTATTCATTGATTTTTAGGGACAAAATATTTATATTGCAATTTCATATTTAACTAAACAGAGCGCTGCTTTCTCTTCCATTTTGTGTTTCAACCGTCAAACACTCTAAATGTTATGCTTTTACTTTATTACTGTCATCTATTGTGTCTATTTGTATAAAAATACACAATTCAAATAATTAGGAAATACTTTGATTAAAAAGATCTTGGCATTAGTAGTTCTAATTATATATTAAAAGCTGCTTAGAGTTATTGTTGGGAAGTTAATCAGGTCATAATTCTTTCTCTATCTATTTTATATCGCTGTGAAAACATCTCATTCAAACAACTGGATTTATTCAAGTTTCTTGCCAACATTTTTTTTACAAGATTACTCTTGAACGCATCATGATAGCGTTATAATTTACCATTGCCCAATATTTGTTTTTAATGAGTAGAGTTTGCATCTCTAGCTGTTACTTTGGGAAGTACTTGATTTATGCAGCAGAGCTTTCTATGAGCGGAGCATTTTAAACGTTAATATCGTAGTCAATCATGTTCATTTAATTGTGGGAAGCCAAAATCGTGATCGAGATTAATATTCGATTAATTGTGCAGCCCTACTGTGCAGTCTGCTTGTTTGTAATATACATTGTCTCATACTTGTGGGTCTGAGCTGCTTGCTCAGTGCCCTCCTCATCCTCTCTGAACATTCAGCTTCTGTGAATGATTTCCTGGAAGCATGTAATGCTGATCAGTGTTCTCCTACCCTAGCAATTTTAGTGGTACCCTCTAGAGCAGGTAGCTTATCAACTAATAAGAAGGGAGGTTAGGATTCGGTCCGACTATCAGTTGATGTGGGCTGTAAACATGAACACTGAGTTCTTAAGAACATGCTGTTCTTACTAGCCATAAGGGTCCAGTCTAGGGCAGTGTGCCAGTCACATCCATTTTGACGTTTCACCTTCTGGATTCTGATTTCAGTGAGTGTCTTTACAGTAGCCTGTTGCTCCGGGGACTGTATCCGGCTGTTGTTCTATTTTGCAAGGACACCGTCGCTGCATCCTGTGCTTAGCAGTGCCCAAGACGATTGTGATTGGTTTAAAGAAATACAGACAAGCTAGGGTGTTTTTTTCCGCCCTATAGCAGAATGATAATGTGTGGAGCCAGACCTTTCTGTGTAGACTGCGTTGTCTCTTCCATTGACTGTCACAGTACACTTATTTGTAACCACTTGCAGGTATAAATTGTGATTTATTCTCTTATCTGTATTGACCATGATTTCAGCTGTGGTCTGTTCAACTGTTGAACTGAAGTACTATTTTTATTTTTTTCAGTCAAAGGAAAGGAGAGCACGAAGAAAGAGAAGGTGGGAGTCTTCAGAGTGATCGAAGAGTCGCCAGAGATCACGTTGACCTGAGAACACTTGAGTATTCACATACGAACTTGTGACCACTATCCTAAAGAGAAAAACTGAAGCTGCACCTAGACGGCTCACAACTGCTGTCACTTGCTATAGAGAAAATATCCTGAAACTGCTGTTCGTAGACTTTTAACAGTGTATTTTTCTGTCTTTTATTGTAACTGCCTTCATAGTACTGTTTTTTTTGTTTAACCACTATACAGTACCCTTTTTGATTGAGATTTGGGTTTCTGATGGCCGTCAATGATATTTTGATCATTTTCATGCAAAAAGATGAAGAAAATATTCTTCAGCTCATTTTCTCCCCGGCTGGCAGACTATCAGACAACCGAACCTGCCGGTGAAACCCAAAACACGACCCTGCGTGCGCGCGCTGTATGCGTGCAGTGTCTGATGGTCACGGAAATGCACATTTGCTTCAACCGTTGTCCCGCCAGTACCCCCCAATCATTGCTTTCATTTTCTTGTTGTAATCAAAGCACTTTTCTGCAGGTTAAGCTTACACATTCTTGTATGTCTTTTTATATAAATAAACTATGATTTAATAAATTTATGTTGTGTTTTTTTTCCCCAGCATTTGCTAGAAAACATTGTCCTGTCAGGCTCTGATTTGTAATGTTGTGTAGAAATGCTCTCCATTTTCCTTGCAAGCCCATGCTAAGTTAATAAAAAATGTGATAAATCTTTTAGACCTTTGCCAGTGTACTTTGAGTCGCATTGGTTCCTTAAACCATCATGCAGACAAAGTAGTGGCAGGATCTAAAAAGACAGTTGAAAATGAGTTAGTACCTACTGTATGTGGCAGATAGATGTGGCACTAAAATCAGGTTGACGTTGTGACACATTGTACTAATAGATGAGCTCTGGGAATGAGGTAACATCACTAAAAAATGTCTTGACGGGACAATTAAAATGATCAGTAAACAAACCAACAGGTTAGTCAAACCATAAGGGCAACCACCATGCCTGAGAAGTGAAACCAATGCTGAAGTGCCTTAAACCTGCATTCTTTCTAACAGCCAGCAGGGGGCGACTCCTCTGGTTGCAAAAAGAAGTCTGATTGTATAGAAGTCTATGAGAAAATGAGCCTACTTCTCACTTGATTTATTACCTCAGTAAACATTGTAAACATGAGTTTATGGTCTCAATCGCTAGTTTCAAGTCTTCTTCAATACAGCATGATGTTCATTTAGTAAATGATGGTCCCATTTGGAGTCAAATAGACCATAAAGCAGGGGATGCTTTAGGGCGTGGCTACCTTGTGATTGACAGGTCGCTACCACGGCGTTGTCCGGTCTGAGAGTTGTCCATGTTTTCGTTTTACAACTTTAACCCTTTCACAGTGGGTTCTCAGTTCATGAAAGTTAATTATATCTAAGGTTGTTTTTTTTAAGATTATTTTTTGCCTTTATTGGATTGGACAATTTTATAGACAGGAAAAGCAGCAGCAAAAGGGCCACAGGTTGGATTCGAGCCCAGGCTGCTGCAGTAAGGACTAAGCCTTAACGCCACTAATTTCTTTAAAGCTAGAGTGAAGATACTGGCATCATATGAAACTAGAAAACCTAATGAATCTATTGATACCAACCATGTCATACTAACTTGTCACAAAGGAGGCTAAATAACGCTCCAAATTTATGCAAAATTTTGGCGAGGAAAAACTGGCATGACCATTTTCAAATCTCCCTTTAATGGTACATTTTGAACAGATAAAAAATGTGCGATTAATCACGATCAACTGTGCACAATCACACGATTAATCCCGGTTAAATATGGAATCGATTGACCGCCTTAATTTGTTGATCGCCTAACAATTGTACTTAGCTCCACCGTCTCCTGTCATTTCTGTTTTTTTTTAAAAAGATGGCTACAGCCAAAAACAAAGATGGATGGTGACGGCTAAACTGCCAAACTCGAAGCTTAAAATGTTCAAAATTGCCACAAATCAGTAATCACAAGAGAAAACAAAGGTAAGCGGTCTGTTGTAAACATCCATCACAGTTTACAGATCCACGTCCTGCTTCACCTTTGACCTGCTAGCCTGCACAGTTTTTCTGCGCTATGAGGGATTATTATAATTATACTATATTATACTATTATTAGTCACATTTCACTTTTTTGGTTTGACCTGATGGCAATCTCTCTTGTCTGAATGCTCATAACCACAAGTGGTGTTTGATCTACTGTACAGTCCCATACGCTTTGAAGTTGACTTTCAGGCCCGGTCATGACAGACAATTCAGCCCTCCAAGGAACTCTACTGCTGCGGCTGCTTTTCTCTCTGTAAGCCTGTGATGTGAGGCAGGGTGTGGCCACGCAGCTCTGTCACCTGCTCAGGTGTATTCATGCATTCTCAGACTCTCTCTGGATCACTGCAGGTGAAGCTCAGGTTGTTTACTGTAAAGACTTTTTTCTTCACAAAGGATTAGTTCATATTGTGAGGTAACGTGAACTGTAAATTAAATACATTTTTACAGAAGCTAAAACATTTTGTAACGTAATTTATTATTGGAACTATTTCTGTTATTTTGAATTATCATCTTGCTGTTTCTTTGTATATTTAAGCTATGGAGCGTATGAAGTTGGTCCTGCAGTACTTCCAGTCCAACTCTGAGTCCATCTCCAACGGTATCTGTATCATCCTGGCCTTGGTCAGCGTCAAGCTCTACACCAGCTTCGACTTTAACTGCCCGTGCCTCCCTCAGTACAACAAGCTGTACTCTATGGGGGTGATGATCGTCCCGCCCATCATATTTTTTTTCCTGGGGGTCCTGGTCAACCGACACACCGGCGTCATGATGGACGAGTGGATGAGACCCGTTGGGAAGAGATCCAAGAACCCGGCCGTGGTTAAGTGAGTCTTCATATGGAAAATAAATCACTGACTGTAAAACTAGTATCATTTTCACGGTCGTCATCTTGTTTTGAATGACGGATAGATCTTCTTATTGACTTTCCTCTTTCAATCTAGTCCAGGGGTCAACAACCTTTACTATCAAAAGAGCCATTTTAAGCAAAAAAAAAAAAAAATCTGTAATATATTAAAATGCCATAAGACCAACAAAATTTGAAAACTTCAGGATTTTATTCATTTTCAAACACACACAGACACACACAGGTATTATATTTTATATATGTTCTGTTGTATCCATATATTTTATTTTTTATGAACTATTTTATGTCTTAGATTCTCATTTTTTTAATTGCGCGATTTTCTTTTGACACATATTTAATGAGCATTGTTGGAGGGAGCCTGAGATCTAAGACTGCTTCTCTGTAATTGTTGTGGATATGAAAATAAATAACTTGGAACTTTGAGGTATTCCTTTAAATCCAGTATTCATTATGCTCTATAGATGATCCAATATCAAATTTAGCAAAATGAATAAAATGACTGCATAATGCTGCTGATGCTATGCAACCGTGTTTCTCTCCTAGTTTATTTGTAGCAGGAAACCCGTGACGGGCTAAAAGGGGGTATTTGAGGGTCAAGCTGTATAAAATGTGAGGATGAAAACGGGTCCTTGATCTCCCTGCAGGTACCTGTTCTCAGCGATGCTCCAGAGGGCCCTGCTCGCCCCGATGGTTTGGATCCTGGTCACTTTGCTGGATGGAAAGATCTTCATCTGTGCCTTCAGTGTTAGTGTAGACCCTGCACTCTTCTCAGGTATCAGCAAACACATATTCAATGAGTATTGTTTGCACATTATTGGTACGATCTATTATGTAGTATTTCTCCTCAGGTTGGCCCAACAATACCGGTCTGGATGTGATCAAAGTGATGGCAAAAGTGCCCTGTAAGGAGGACGTTATCTTCAGGAACAGCTCCTTCCGCAAAGCAGTCTCTCGTTACGTTCGCTGCTATTCACAAGTAAGCTGTTAGAACCTCAGCATGCATACACATCCTCACGAAGACCTTCAATCAGCGGTGTGCTCTGTCAGATCAGGGTCAGGGTTCATTTACCACACATACCTGGTCTGATCAGAGGGACACTTAAAGGGTAACTCAACCTGGACCCTATCTCTTATGTTAAAAATGGGGAATAGTTTATTTTCACTGTTTATTTCACTATAGAAGTATAGAAGTAAGCCCAATGTGAGTAACGCCCTCTACCGTTTTTCTGTGGACAGAATTCCTTCGTTTGTTAACACGAGTCTTTTATTCTTAAATATTTGAGTACTGGCTTTTAATTGTGGAATATTGTTATCATTTATAAATGATCACACACTTCTTAACCTTTTTATGTCTAAAATAAATATAAATGAAATTTATAATGAAATAAAGTGGCCATTATGAAAGGTAAACTCTATGTAGAGAGATGGCTGGCTGCAGCAGCGCAGCAGCAGTAGCAACGCTGTCGGTGTGGACACCACACACGGGAGAGATGCAGCGGTTCAGCGAGGTAGCGTCACACGCTGCTCATATAGGCAGTGTGGTTCGGCGTGAGAGTCATAAGAGCGACTATTCTGATCATATGTTTCACTTCCTCCTCGGTTATGTCCTCAAATGTAGTTGGCAACTGTAGAATTATGGTCTTAATCATACCTGACAACCAAAATCTTTGAAGTTTGACTTGACAAAAATGGAAAAAACAATCCCTTAACTTGGTGAGTAGCCTACAAAGTTGTCATAACTGATATATTAAAATAGTTAGGATAAAAGTATGAGGAAAAAACACACAAACACATGCTATACATGCGCCCATCCTCAACCCTGCAAAAACTGACTTCCACATTAAATGCTGTGGGCTTTAGGGGTGTAAATCACAAGTTTCATCACAATACAATATTATATTGATTCTTTGGACAACTCTATATATATTTGCTGATATCACAAAGTCTGCCACGATACGATTTTGATTCAATTCAATTAAGGGGCCTGCGATCGATATGAGACGATATCATACACCCATTTAACATAGTCAGTTACATTTCTATTAACTCACAAAAAGCAACTAAAATCTGATTTTGAAAATGTTATTACTGAGCTCCTCCAGACATTTAAATAAAAAAATAATCTATTCTTTTTAATAAAAACAATCAATATATAGTGGGAATTTCAAAATAAAGGCGTATCTTAAAAATTATGATATGTATCGATATTTTCACTTTGCATCGAGGATATTGAATCGTTGATCATTGAATCAATATATCGATCCACATCGATGTATCCTTACACCCCTTGTGGATTTAACATTTGAGGCTGCAGTGTTGGAGTCATTTGTAAAAGACACACTGTGCACACACACTCCCTCCGTATGAGGGAGTATCATGAACAATGGGTGCCACTGACTGGCAGCTCTTTGTGCGCTCGTCGTTGCTGCTGATTGATTGCTTTTGATGGCTTTGTGTGGCTAACTCCTTGTCCTGTGTAGGCAGTTGGCTGGTCCATCCTCCTCTTCCTGATTGTACTGGGCGCAATGGGACGCCTCATCAAGCCCTACTTTGACGACCACGCCACCTCCCTGCAGACGCGCTACTGGAGCAACTACCTCGACGTGGAGCAGAAGCTCTTCGACGAGACCTGCGTCCTACACGCTCGCGACTTCGCCCGCAAATGCGTGGTGCAGTTCTTTGAGGACATGAGGGAGGACGACGTGCTCCGTCTTCCCCACCCGCTCTTCATCGCAAACTGCCGAGAGGAGTTCGAGGATGAAGAAGAGGAGAGACTTCATGGGGTGTCAAAGCAAGAACAGGTGGACCAGCTGCTCAACAAGTGGTACTACAGTAAACCTGAGCTGGACGTCACCAGGATAGCCCACAGACCCCGGACGTGTGTTACCTGGGAGGACCGGGACGGGAAGACTTTATACTCCGATGTCTAGGACTCACTCAGTGCTGTATCGCTGCAGGATGAGTCATGTCATGATGATCAGTTCACTAACTGTTGTCAGCTCATTAAATGTGCGTTATCAGTCGTTATCAGCCTCATAGATATGAGTCAGTAGGGGCCTGCTACACCTACTACTTTGTAAAAGTGAAACCCGTTCTTACCATAGACTGTATGAAATGTGGACGTAGTCTCCGTGACGTCACCCGTAGGTCTCTGAAGAGTGGTTGTGAAGCTCAAAGTGGGTTGCTCTGTCCGTCGCCATCTTGGCAGTGACGACACAGCCTAACTCATGGCTAATCCAAATAAAGAGCAAAGAGGTGGAGTTGAGGCAGACAGCTAGCAGCTAGCGACCTGAGATGGCACCCATCTATCACTCAAAGCGGCCTCGCCCTCATTATGTCGACCTTTAAGCCTTAATATAATTTAAACGGGTGAGTTACATAGAAATTCAGCCCCGTACAGTTGTCATGAACGGAGATACTAGCTATAGCGACCGAAACCTTATTTTTGTACCAGGCTGGAAACGTGTTTATTTCTGCTGTAAAGTTATCCATTTTAACATGGGGAGGGAGGGGGTCTATGGTGATTGACTCCCTTTTGGAGTCATCACAGGACCTAATCATGAACTTTCAGTCAGGTGATGGCAGGCGGTTCTACATGGGTGGAGATGGTAACCTCGTCTCTGTTCAAAGATGGCCTCTGGTTTCAGATATGAATGACCTCATCATGAGCTTATACGCTATAACTGACAGCTGTGATTGAGGTCTCTGACTTGATTCTTTTGTGTTCTGGACTACTACTAAATAGTTGCTCTTAGGGGCAAACCATGTTGCAAGCCTGATTTGACTGTTAGGGTGCGTTCTGGCTGGTTTTGCATACAGGTTGTTGACGTGGAGCTCACCCACATGGATTGATGGAAACATGCAAATGGACATTCGGAAATAAATAACTTTCACACAAAGACTCTACTTCTTTTTATATAGTTTTCATTAAAGGGGAGCTATTATGCTTTTGTGTTTGTTTTTTTCCTTTCCTTTAGTGTGTTATATAGTTGTTTTGTGTGCATGTAAAAGGTCTGCAAAGTTACAAAGCCAACACTAAAGGGAGTTACTCTTCCCCGCAGAAACACTAAACTGCCTGACACGCCTCGCTTGAAGTCCTGTCGCTTCCACCAAAGAATGTTTTCTCATTGTCAAAGCTCTTCATTTACTTCTGAAAGCAAAGCCATTTATTGAGGATATATGAGTTGCATGACATAGCATAATTCAAACCATATTCAAGTAGATAGCAGGATAGAGGGGTGATTTGAGCCCGTGGGGAAGTTGACCCAGCCCTTGTTTCTAGGCAACCACAGACCAAATTGGTCATGTGACCACATATGGAGAGTCATCTACTGAATCTGTGATGAAGAGATGCCCATATCACAAGTGGTAAGCACATTAAGGTTAAAAAACATGTTTTTTTTCATTGTTCAAGGAGTCATGATTCTTGTGTCAGAACAATTACAGACAAATCTGAAAAAATCTCACGTGTGTTAGTGCTTTAGGAAGTTACAATATGAGGCTATACTGTTAGTGTGATGTTAGCTCTAAACTGCTGGATGATACAGGTTTGTTAAAGCTGCAGTGGGTAGAAATGGAGCAAATACGATTAGAAAAAGTTATTTTTATGAAACGGTCACTATATCCTGACAGTAGTGCATGAGACAGGTAATCTGAAAAAAATCATGTGCTCTCCGGTGTCCTCCGGTGCTCCTAATGGCATCTGCAAGATTACACAGACTGTAATCGGGCTGCCGCATCACCCTAAAGGGGTTTATTTCACAACAATGACCCGCTAGCTGTACATTATCCCGCTTATTAAATGGCTAATTATTTAAGAAATCAACAATTTGACACAGAAACGGGCCGCCAGAGTCGATATCAGAACTGCGGCCATAGCAACGGCCTGTTATAAAGAAACAACAGACTGTCAAATGTCGTGATTGACCAATCAGCATCGAGTATTCAACAAAGCCGCGTAATAAATATACTTACTGTATACTTTTCAGTATAAGCCAAGTATACATGGACTTTTCTGTATACTTACACACTCAGACTTTTCTGTCTACTTGTCGGTATAAGCCAAGTATACTGAAGTATAGTTTTGTTAAGTTTAACTCTGATAGGTACATAAAAATTAATCTGAAAGCAGACTCTCTTATTTTAAGTTTAAAAGAAGTATACTAATAGCATACTTGAATAAACTTATTTTTTTGTGAGGCTGAACTCCCCCCACTTTCTCCTACAGATGAGTAACACATCAGAGGAACAAGACTAAAAGCATACAGCCATACAAGCGTCTCTGTGAGGCTGTATTTAACATGCTCACTGTGACGATACTAATGCTGCTATGCAGCTAGGGTTTCATGTTTGTCGTCTACGCTTTTAGTGTTGGCAAGCTATCAGTTGCTAATTAGATCAGGTTACAGCAGGGAGAGTGGAGGAGGAGGAGTGGCAACGGCTCCAGGTGGAAAAAACAACCTTTAGGGATTCTTCCTGAAAGGGAAGGAACAGTAAGAAGTTTGCCTAACTTTTCAATAATGGTTGAAATTGCCTGCTGATTTATTTGCTTTCCTTATTTGTAAGTGCCGGTCTAGCTGTTGGGTTGAGCCAGAGTCAGACCAGCCATCTGGGGCAGGCTCTCAGTTTCTGGGCTGGACTAATTTTTTTGTCATGTTGCCGTGAGAGCAACATGTGTTTTCACTTGCAGAGCCTTTTTTTTCCACTAGAGAGGAAACCGAAGGGGCAGATCCTGAGTGAGTCATCACTGGTGCCCGCCGACAGACTGCTTCCACAGACTCAAAGTTGCTCGCAAAAAAGAGGGACTTCTCTCTCCTCAAAACATTGATAAAGTTGATTTTATGTTTTGGACTTTTCCTCAGATGTTATTGCACTGGATGCTGAAAATGGATTACAAAGGCTGATTCACATGTTCTGCCTCAGGACACTGCTAGAGCGTGAGTTTGCATGACTACATACTTTGTTTTCAATCAAGTGGCAGGGTTTATTTTTAGAAAACATCAATGGCAGTATGTTTTCCTCCGTCTCCAGCTTCTTTTTTGATTGATCATTGCTATAAGTGCTTAAGTGTGACACTCATTTTCTGCAACTAAACTGAATCCATTCAATACCAAACAGTCATTCACACTTCAGACAGCAATAATCAAAGCGTTTGTTTGGAACAGAAAATTCTCTTAAATTAATAGTTTCGTATTTATTTCCCCTTTTCTCTCTCACTGCAGCCTGACATCGCTGTAAACCAACTCACAGCTCTTCATTATTATTCTCAGTAAAGTCCCGACATCCCAACATGGCTGCATATGCCCTCGTCACAGAGAACTTTAAATTTGCGTCCCTCTTCTTTAAGAGTAAAGATGTGATGATCTTCAACGGTCTGATCGCTCTGGGCACTGTGGCCAGCCAGACTGCATACAATGTTTTTGCCTTTGAGTGTCCGTGTTCCTCTGGGAGGAACTACCTCTACGGCCTGGCTGCCATCGGTGTTCCAGCGCTGGCGTTTTTCCTCGTCGGAGTAATGATGAACAAGAACACCTGGGACCTGGTCTCTGAGTGTCGGCTCAGAAGGTGCCGGAAGCTGTCCATCGCCGCGGCCTTCGCGCTACTGGGAACAGTCTTCGGTCGAGCTGTGGTGGCTCCGATAACGTGGTCGGTCATCTCTTTGCTGCAGGGCCAGGCGTACACGTGTGCATTCAGTGAGTTTGTTAACTCCAGCACGCTACCGGGCTTCCCCCCGGATCAGGGGTCAGAGGTAATGGCGAAATTCCCGTGTCCAGGAGGTGTTCCGACAGAGCTGCAAGTCTTCTGGCCTGAAATTGAGCGACGAATGAAATACGAGTCTCAGGTAGTGGAGTATTTTATTCTGTTTTTGCCTTAGAAGAACCTAAGATGTTGACATCACGACTTCTGACCTCTTGTGACCTCTTTTCAGCTGATAGGCTGGCTGGTGGTGGCAGGATTGTCTCTGATGGTGTTCCTGATGCTGTGTATAAAGCGCTGCACCTCTCCACTTGGCTACCGGCAGGAGGAGTACTGGGACGACTACCGCCACAACGAAAAGACCCTCTTCCAACGCACGGCAGCTGTCCACGCCCGCATCCTGGCCGCGGAGAATGTTAAGACATTCTTTGGCTTCGTGGCGCTAGAGAAGGAAGAGAAGGAGCAGCTGGCCGAGCAAGAGAGCGTGAGACCTATCTGCAGCACTAACTGGAACAGAGTGACCGGCGTCTACCTCTACAGGGAGAATAATGGACTGCCTCTGTACAGCAGACTCAACAAATGGTCCACGTACAGCCTGGAGAATAACGAGGAGGCCATGGAGAAAGAGATGGACGTGCTGATCAGCTGACAGTATTCTTCTGGAAGGTGGTCCAGTGACCATAAAGGTGTCAGTGTGCTTCAATCACAGTCCAACCGCCTCCCTCCACTCCTTCCCTATTTCAGAACTTTCTCAGACAATTAGTTGCCTAATGTTCTGAAACAGACAATCTGACAATCACGCACACTATTTCTTTACCTTTAGGCGTATTTGGACGATACTTCATAAGACCCAGTTTGTTTGAAACATACTTTAGTTACAGCCCAGTCGCCAGAATCTGCAAACCACAGACACGTTGAATGTCGACGTTTTTGCATTCGGGCAGAGCAAGTGACCCAGTACAACGAGCAACGCGCACAAAGTGAAGTACTGAGCGACCGTTATTGAAAGTTAATGTGGCTTATTATTGTTGAATGCTCGATTCTGATTGGTCAATCACGACGTTCTACGGTCTGTTATTTCTTTATAGCAGACCGTTGCTATGGACGCAGTTCTGATGTCGGACTCTGGAAGACCGTTTCTGTGTCAAATTATTGATTTATTAAGTAAGTAGCCATGTGATAAGCGGGATAATGTCCAGCTAGCGGGTCATTGTTGTGAAAGAAACCCCTTCAGGGCGGCGGCGACGCGCATTGAGTTCAGTCTTATGCATGCCAAGGGTAGAGTACGAGCAGGGAGGCATCTGATTGGTTCTTTCCAAGCGGACCGAAAGGCAGTGATTGGTAGACGTTTTTACAGGATTACAGCAGCTATAGATGACGGATCTTTTCCGGTCCTTTTTCAGAGCTCATCAGTAATGGATCACTGTCGGGGTGTAAAGGCCATTTCAACCAATATAACAAATAGTGTATACTGGAGAACATCGTCAACACTGCCTTTAAGAAATCAATAATTTGACACAAAAACGGTCCTCCAGAGTCTGACATCAGAACTGCGTCCAGTTGACAAAAACAGTATAGATAAGTTTCATTTGCAGATCATTTTTTTTTAGGTGGGCCTTCCTTTTAGATGGCTAAAGTACGTTTTGCTGCCGGTCCCGTCCACAGCAATACATCGCTTTGCTCTGCCCGTACTCCTGTCTGCTTCTCCAAACTGGGGGGCGTGCCGACTGCCATCTACTGTAGGTAATACACTGACTATGGATAAGTACCCGTTTACACCCCCAACTATACCTTTAATAGGGGTTTCATGGTGCCCAGTATTTCCCCCTTCAACTCTGTTGGTGCCATCATTCGTTATTTCAATGTTGGAACAAGCAGGTACAGAATCTATGTTATCATGTTGTCATGCATACAGTATGGACAATTATTTATTTTCTGTGATATATTTTTAGCTGTTAAAATACATGATACGTTTTGAGAGAAAATCAGAGTTCTCAGGATGTCATAAAATATCCCACTTTCATATGAGTGTATATATGTTGTTTTTGGCATTCATACAGTATTCTCTGAAGTAATGATTACCAAATGTACCACCTTTTTTTTTTATATACTTATTTACAAATATAAAATTGAATAAAAAAATCCAGTTGTACAGGGCGTTGAGCTGGTAGGTAATTTTTCAGCAGATCCTTTCATGCACAACTGTACATTTTAATGTCTAAGGTTGAATAACCTGTAAAGAAAATTGATTTTTAAAATGTTTTCGAGGCATTTAAAAACAAATTAGAAAGTGTTGTTGTTGTAAAAAAAAAAAAAAACGTACTTGTAAAATGAACCTATAGTAGCCTTATTAGATGAATCTGGCATTATCTTACCTTTGGATGAATTCTGTATGAAAAGGTTATTAAAAGCTTATTTTATTTTGATAGCTAAAATCTCATATGCCCCCCCCACCGGCCCCCCTCACTGATGATTGATGGACGTGATTCCTCAAGTAAGATTTTGCCAAACAAAGTGATCGATAGTCTCTTTACAAATGTTTTATATCCTATGCAATTCAGCAGGAAATTAGCTTTTCATAGACCTTTTATCAGATCACAATAGTCTGTAATGAAGAAATAGAAACTACGGATCTCGTATTTTTCTTTACTTTATGGTGTGATACGTAGTCCATGATTGGCTAGAATTACCGGTATTGACGATAACCGTGATATTTAAAAAGATATCTATATATATATAGATATCTTTTTAATAATAGACATATGTAAATATTGTGTAAATCATCCAGCACCTCTTAAATCATTTTATATGTACAGTTATAGTTACAGTTGGTTATGGTTATTTTGATTGTAATTAATTTGCCAAAAAAAGAGACAAAACGCACAATAAACAAAGTTAAAGATGAATTTGACTGATCAAGTCAAGTTTCAAGCTTCTTTATTCGTCATATGCACAGCAATTACAGCAAGCAGTCGTTGGCAAAAAATATCTTGGGTCACAGGTACCCTTCAACAATGCTCATTCAAAATGTATGTATATATATATATATATATATATAAACTCTGAAAAAAAGTTTGGAAATTTGTGTTTTGTCGATTACTATCAGTAACAAGGAAAAAACAAGACATTTTGGCAATTTTACACTTTATTCATTTAATACACCGTCAGGAGCCTCAGTAGCGGGTGGAAGATCCATACGCAGCCACAACAGCCTGGCACCTCCTCCTCATGCTGGTCACCAACCTGGTCACACGTTGCTGTGGGATGGCGTTCCATTCCTCACACCAGCTTCAACTTGTCCTATCGCGCGGGCCTTATCCAGATTAGACAAAGTTGGAATGCTGATGCTTGGAGCAGACAACCAATGATCCCTTTAGTAGGGCACAGTACCCAGCACAGTATACTGTATATATATACAGAGGTGTAAACAGAGATGTATGTATAGAGAAGTCATAAATATATTAGGGCTGTCAATTGGTTAAAATATTTAATCACGATTAATAGCATGATTGTCCATGATTATTCACAAATTAATCACACATTTTTTATCTGTTCAAAATGTACCTTAAAGGGAGATTTGTCAAATATTTAATGCTCTTATCAACATGGTAGTGGACAAATATGCTGCTTTATGCAAATGTCTGTATATATGTATTATTAGAAATCAATTAACAACACAAAACAATGACAAATATTGTCCAGAAACCCTCACAGGTACTGCATTTAGCATTAAAATATATGCTCAAATCATAACACGGCAAACTCAAGCCCAACAGCCAGCAACAGCTGAAAATGGCCACGCCAGTTTTTCTTTGTCAAAATGTAGCACAAGTTTGTTATTTAACCTCCTTCGCAACAAGCTGGTATGACATGGTTGGTACCTATGGATTCCTTAGGTTTTCTATTTTCATATAAGATAAAATATTAAGATAAGATATTCCTTTATTAGTCCCACAGTGGGGAAATTTGCAGTGTACAGCAACAAAGGGGATAGTGCAAAAAACAAGAAGCATCGGTAAAAAGCAGATACAACACGATGCAAATAGCAAAACGAATATGAAAAAAAATAGGAACCATTTAAATAGAAGGAAATATAAAAATAGGAATAATATAAACAAGGGGAAATATTAAAAACAGGAACAATATATACAGTATTGACTATTACCAGACTATTAACACAATTGTACAAGTGGACAAATTATATTGCACAGTGAAATATGATGCCAGTATTAGCCCAACTTGCACCAAACAATCATTAAAAAGACAGTTAATTGACATACAAATACTGTTAAGTAAAGCAGATGTTAAAACTAACATTAAGGACAATACATGCACAAAACCTCGCAAGAATATTGGGATTTAAGTAACACAGGGAGACATCTGTACAGTATTGAAAAACATGTAGGAGTTGGTGGAATATGTAGCGTGAGCCCAAAGGAAGAGATGGTCATCACCTGTCTGAGAATACGACATACAGGATTAAACCAAACACTTCATAGAGTAGGTATAAGCTTCCAACTGGACTATGCACACACTGTAATAAACTGTCAAGCATGTTCTAATAGAGTGCAACAGGTATGACACAGAAAGAAAGGGAATTAATATCAGGATTAAAGGGACTGTTTGTAACTTCTTACACGTATAAATCACCCGGGTCGGTGTCCCATGCGCGCTCACGTGTGGCTACGCTGTTCAGACAAGACTCCAACACAAACTACACGGAAGCACCAAAACCGCAAAGTTACAGTATATCTAGTGTAGCTTTGGTCTCCAGAGCCGGAGTCTCTACTGTACTCTGCTCCGCTGCCTTCTTGCCTTCACTCAGCTCGCTCCACCTCACGTGCATGTGCACACACTACACACTGCAGAAAACTTCGTAGCTCTGAGAATATCTAGTGAATGTACAGTGGACGTTTGTGCAGAAATAACTGCTGCAGCTCCTCCAGACCAACAGAGGTTTTCCGTGTCTTGTGAAGTGACGGGGCTCCGCAGCGAGAAACGTTATCGTCTCCGACCGGGTGCCAGTGTCTTCCCTGTTCCCTCCAAAGCCAACACTAGGATCAGCAGTGATTCATGGAGAGACCTTCGTCTGGTCAGCTAACATTACTGCCAAGCAGCTGAAATATAGAGTGATATTGTGGTTTTAGCTGACGTGTGTTGCCTCACTGTTTTGAGCGATGCTCGGTCATGTCTATTTAGAGCGAGCACAAGCGCGAACCCGACGCTGACTTTCGTTGACTTAACGGCCACAGGTGTCGCTGTTAACAAGCATTTCTGATTCTTACAAACAGTCCCTTTAAATGATGGAAATATTACATTGGGGAATATGCTAGGAAAGTACACAATCTTCTAATTTATTATTTAATGGTTACAGGAATAATGGAGAGAATTTAATTTTGTTTTTTATTATTATTTTCTTTCATGCCAATCTACTCCAGTCCAGTAGGTGGCGGTAATGCGCCTTTAAGCTGGTTCACCGACCGCCAATAAACACCAACGAAGAAGAAGAATAAATCTCCACTGCGCATGCGTGAAAGTCCTCATTTCGCGGGCTGATTCAAAAACATAAACAAGATGGATTTAATATCTGCGCTGCAGTTTATGAAGATAAATCAAATACCACAAGGTAAAAATGTATTCCTGTATGTTGTGAGCGAGATTTAATATCATATAGATTGACGGGGATTGAATAAATTGGGATATTTTACCTGTTTGTCAGTAAAGTTGATGTTAACGAAGCTTTGTAACGTTACCGGAACAGCGCTCCGAGGTCCGTTCACATTTCTGCCAATTTAGCTAATAACTTCTGTTTTGGACGCAAAATTAAAGCTAAAACGAAACTTAATACTTTCTACCTGAATCGTTGCGAGTCAGTGGTGAATTCGGCTAACAACTGTTTAATTTACTGTGTTTCGTTGTCGCAGTAAAGTCGCTTACACTGACATAATAAGTTAAAAAGTTGAGTTAAAGTTGCTCATCAGACCAGCTGTTTATATGTACCTCAGCTTTAGTTCAGCTTTAGTTAAAGTTTACTATCAGCCGAATTGAAGAGTGGAGGTTTGTAGTGAAGTCTAAAGTTGTTAGAGAGATTTGTTGTGAGGTTATTAAGTCGTAACTGCTGTTAGTGCTCTTTAGCAGCTCCTCATACTGAGTATTAAGGCCACATTGAGGGGAAACAAATCTGAGATTTCCAGAATAAAGTCATAACTTTATGAGAAAAAAGTCGTAATATTACGAGAATAAAGTCATAACTTGTTGAGAATAAAGTCAGAAGTTTATGAGAAAAAAAGAAAATAACATGTAAAATTACTACTTTATAATATTATGACTTTAATCTCATAATATTATGAATTTATTCTCATAATCTCCCAAAAAATGTTTTCTTCAATGTGGCCCTAATACTCATACCATAGACCTACAACAATGACAGATACAATTGAAAATGTAAACAAAAAAACAGTTATTAATTTCCACTGATTGTATTAATAATCCTCAGGGAGCCACTGCAGAGAGACTAAAGAGCCGCATGTGGCTCCAGAGCCTCAGGTTGCTGACCCCTGGTTAAAATGAAGATAAATCCTTACATTTCTATACATTTAGCTTTATCGCATTCAAAAATGTACCAGCTATTAATTTCCTTAGTTATCCAATGTCTGTTGTGGTTCTGTATCACTTTATATATAATGTGATAACTGTTGTGATTTCCAGCCTGGGTGGACACAGCGTGGGACTTAGAGTTCACAGAGAGAAACCCACTGGATGACACCATAGAGGACGAACTCACAACCAGTGGAGACAACAAGGCCTTCACCACCCTGTACCAGTGTTTACTGGCCCATGCTGCTGACCAACAACAGTCTGCAGGCGGAGATGGAGCTTCACAGGTAAAACTGATCCAGCACATAGACACTCTGTCTTCTACTCGAGGGAGCTCAAATAGAGGGATAATTAAGAAGGAAGTTTGGCATGTTTTACTCTATTATTTTTTATTTAACCTTTATTTAACCAGGTCAGTCTCATTGAGATTAAGAACCTCTTTTCCAAGGGAGATCTGGCCAAGACGGTCAGCAGCAAGAACACAAAGTTGCAGACACAAATAGAGATAAAATACAATTCACAAACACTAAAAGCACTAAAACTTGCATCAAAAGAGAACTATCTAAAGACAAATGGGGGGACAAAAATGAACTTTTCTGGGAGTCAGCTGTACCACAAATATCTTTCCATTATAAACGTTGAAGGTATGCTGACCTGAACTTTCAGGCCAAACTTGACTGCCTCGTTGCATCGACTGATTCTTGAGGTTCACTGTGAACTGGCACAAAACATTCAGGCAGTGGGATGTAAAGCTGAAAAGCGCCAAAAAAGTTTGACAAGTTACTTGTTGGATGTTCAAAAGTTCCTCCTTGGTGAATGTAACCAGAGAGAGAGAGCTGAAAACTGAACAACTAAACAAAAACAGAAAAAAGTACTAGACAGGGCAATATTGAGGCTGCCATCTGCGACGCCATCTTTAGCTTCTTACCTCTTCCGCACAGGCTTTTGTTTACTTTTAATTCATATAATGAGTATATGTAGGTGTGTCTTTTATGATTTTATTTTATTTTTAATGTGCAAACATACTGAAATGTACTGAAGCAGCTAGTAGCTCCCTGAAATGTAGGTAATCAATCTAAAAATGTTCTGTGTGCTTTGATGTTGCAAAACATCAGTCTGCTACTGTAGGTATCTTTTAATTTCCTGTCTGGTAGCAGCACTAAACTCTGTCTGTCTCCCATGTTGCTCTGCAGAGTATCTGGGCGATTCTCGGGGAGAACGAGGTGTCGATCAAGTCTCTGGTGGCCGTGTTGTCCTTCTTTGTCCTGGCGGGAAAATCCAAAAAGGCCAACATCCGGCAGAGGGTGAGCGGTCTGCACGCCGCCTCACTCTACCTGCTGCTGCTGGGAATCCCAGGTTAGAAAACATGAGAAAATATATATACATAAGAAGGTCTGCATATAGTTTCAATGCAGCCACAAAGTCAAATTTATCAAAACTGTAGTACAGTTATAAAGTTTCAACTTTTTTTTTCTAGTGAATACATACTGTATATCTCGTCTTTTCACTTAACGGCTTGTGTGTGAATCAGTGCCCATTGTATCGTATATTAACAGTTGAGTAATGACAAATACTTGTGGTGATGCTTAAGGTGCCCAGTGCCCTGTTCTATAAGGTGAAAATAAGACTCTTCTATTGATGATGCATAACATTTTTATTGCTTCCAGGGAGCATCGCCAACAAGGTTTTCCATGAGGTTTTGTTGGACACGTGTTCAGACTTGACCTCTCACTGCTGGCCTCAAGACTCTGGAAAGAAGCGCAAGAAGGACGGCCTGAAGAGTTCTCAGGCAGACGGCAAACGCTCCAAACCACAGCGGAAAGACACGCCAGAGGTAAAATCCTGCATCAGAAATCACTCAAACCCACAGGACCATTGTAAGATATCACCGGCCACTTTATTAGGTACACCTTGCTAGTACCGGGTGGTCTTCTGCTGCTGTAGCCCAACTGCTTCAAGGTTCAACGTGTTGTGCGTTCAGAGATGGTATTCTGCATACCTGGGTTGTAACGAGTGATTATTTGAGTTACTGTTGCCTTTCTATCATCTCGAACCACTCTGCCAATTCTCCTCTGACATCAACAGGGCATTTCTGTCCACACAACTGCCGCTCACTGGATATGTTCTCTTTTTCGGACCATTCTCTGTAAACCCTAGAGATGATTGTGTGTGAAAATCTCAGTAGATCAGCAGTTTTTGAAATACTCAGACCAGCCCGTCTGGCACCAACAACCATGCCACGTTCAAAGTCACTTAAATCCCCTTTCTTCCCCATTCTGATGCTCGGTTTGAACTTCAGCAAGTCGTCTTCACCACGTCTAGATGCCTAAATGCATTGAGTTGCTGCCATGTGATTGGCTGATTAGCTATTTGTGTTAACAAGCAATTGAACAGGTGTGCCTAATAAAGTGGAATAAATAGAGCTGGGGTCAGCAAATACATTTGTCAAAGGGCCAGGATTTTTCTAAGTAGACACTACGGGGGTCAGACTTTCAAATAAAAAATATTAAATTTATTTATGCCTAATTAGCATATCGTTGTTTAATATTTTCACTTTCTTACAAAATTAATGCTATTTTTATTAGCCTATATCAGTGTGAACAGACTCCTATAAACATGGGAAATCCATAATAAATGCTAGATATTTAACTAGAAAATGCTCTCAGACCTCCGCCAAGGAGGCAGTTCACTGAGGAGTGATGGTTAAAATCTGTAATTACGTTGCCAATCACTGGTGTAGAGGATGTCTGGAAATAATACTGCCTGTCTCTGTTATCCTCAGATGGAAGTGGATGAGGCAGATGAAGAGGAGGAGGAAGAGGAGCTTCATTTCTCTAGTAAAGACTTGATGAAGATCAGGGATGCTGTGGTTCTTCTGGTCCAAAGCCTCCTCAGACTCCTGCAGACATTTCCACTCAAAGACAGACCACAGAGCGCCGGCAACTGCACGCAGGTAACTAATGACTCCATCATCACGCCCGCTCTAGTCTGCACCACACTGCTGTGTTTTCATGTGTTTCCTTTTTTCTCTCTGCAGATCTTCAGCAAGCTGCTTTACTTTGAGCCAGTCGTAGGAGAGTTGACCTTTGCTACTCAGCAGCAACAGTGAGTTTTCTTATCTCTCTATCTATTTCTCTTTCTCTCTCTCTGCCTTGTTAAAGGATGTATCCAGGGCTTGATGGAGCTGAGACAGTTGTGTTATTTCTGCACAGAGATATCACCAAGCTGAGGAGTGTTCCTGAGATGGCTTTCTACGGCCTGCAGCTGCTCTGCTCGCCGAAACACGGAGACCAGAAAGAAGTAAGATCCAATAATCATTGTCTATGGTGGGCCAATAGTATGCACACTTGTTGGTTTACTACGTAATAGGGCTGTCAATCAATACAATGTTTTAATCGTGATTAATCGCATGACTGTCCATAGTTAATCACGATTAATAACAAATAAATTGCAAATTTTTTATGGAAACATCCTTCTTTGGTTGAACTCCTCGCCAGCCATGAGACAGATTTAGTAGAACAATAAAGGCTCCGACTGATATCTACAGTATTATTTGTCCTTAATGCCATAACAGAGGGATGTTTCTAATTTTAACTGATGTGTCTCTTGTCCAGTCCCTACGGAGGGTTTTCCACCGGCTTCTCTACGTGATTCTGATGATGACAAAAGGCAACAGCGGGAAACCCTCCCTCCTCGTACCGAACCAGGCCATCCTCGCCACCCGCGACCAGGCAATCCATTTTGTTTGGTAAACAGCTGCGTTAAATCTTAATATGGTCTTAATATGGTGCACAACAATTTTGTTGAGATTTTTAACCAATTGAAGAAGTTTTAAAAATAGTTCAACAGTTTTTTTTAAACAACAGATTCGGTATAATACTAACTTTAAAATGCTGATACCGGGTCTGATCCAGTACTTTTATTTACTTTAATGTTGATTAAATATGTATATATCAGTATCTCTCCCACATAATTTCTAGCCATTTAACTGCAGACATGTTCTGAACCATATATGACTTTGTTAATGATTTATGCGTTTGTGATTACAGTCATCTTGTGGGTGAGCTGAAAGATCTGGCGCTGCCTATCCTGCAAGTCCTCCTGCAGCATATCTGCTTCCAGGTGAATCCTCCAGCGAATACTCCAGCAGTGATGCACTTCCTGTTTGTGTAAAGCTCAGAGACTCTGTGTCAAACTCTTTGTCTTAAAGTTATGAAGGCAGTCACATCACATCCACGGCTATTTACAGATGATTGTAGTGGTGGGAATAGTGGCTGTTATTAGCTTATTGCATTATAGTATATCTGTGATATAATGTTTCTGCTGTGGATGTTTAGATGGTGGAGAAGAGTGAGTTTCGAAGCCACGGGGCCCAGGCTGTGGGGATGTTGATGTCCCAGATGGAAAGCACAGACTACGCTTGCTTCATCAAGTGGCTGTATAACTTCTCCAGAAGCTCCAAGGTAACAATCGTCACCTCAAACACTACATATTGGTATATTCTGTACAGTATTTCATATTTTTGTCGTGATTCAGACCCCAATATATGATGATTTCAGGTTTCTGTACATGCTCAAGTTGATTAGCAGGAATCCTTTCTTCATCTATAATGCAAACTGATTTTCACAACACTTATTTTAACCGTTTTTATGATACGTTGCAGGATATTAACTAAGCCTATTACAAACTATCAGTCAGGCTTCATGACCTCCTATCAGTGGAATCTGTCTACAGACCGTTGTGCTGGCTTTTCTGTAGATGGTGCCCCGGCTGTTTTCCGTGGACGTGGTGATGGTTTTGTTGGAGCAGCCGGAGAGGAGCCCGGAGGATTGTCAGGACCCGGAGCTTTCCTGCTTCCTGCCGCACAAGTTCCTGATCCAGAGCCTGCTGTTCGCCCGGCGGATGGACGACTCGCCCACCGTTCAAGGTCGCGCTCTGGCCTGTCTGGCCCAGTGTCTGGAGCTGCCGTCACTCAACGTCACCCGGGCAGTCCACAACCTCTTCTCTGCCAGTGAGAAAAACACACAGATTCAGTTGACTATGCACTTTGTAGAGCTGAAGTATGAAAATACACAACTCTTTGAATTATTAGAGAATGTAACGAGAAATTATAAACAGTTTTTGTGGACACATTTCCACTAAAGTAACTTGTCTGTTCTCTCTGTTTAGCTGGAGCCGTGACAGTGTTGGACGGAGAAATCACAGAAGGTACACTCTTTTCTTTCTTTATTACAGAGTTTGTTGTTTAAGTGCCCGCAGAGGCTGATGGTGACAAAATGTACCAAGCGATTGCTTGATTTGAGTTACCCGTTTATAAATGCCACGACTAGCTGGTTAAATGTGTTAAGTAAACGAGGCTTACTATCTGATCAAGCATTCAGCGCTAGCTCTTGGCACATGACAGTGTGCTACAGATGCAATTCAATCAGTACCTTTTTAAATGTAGTGAAGTTTGATAACCAGGCCTGGTTCATGTTGTTTGAAGTGTTGGTGTCTTTATAGATGTGACTGTATGTTTCAGCAAGCGTCAGTTCCCAGCAGACTCAGAAAACCTACCGTACTCTGCCGTTCAGGACTGTGGAGATCAGCAGCACCGTCAGCTCCGACTGTGACGGTGAGACAAACCAACCTCAGCTACCCTTCAGATGTTTTTTTTACTGCATAATATTGGCTGGTATTTTGTAAATAGATGTGCAATAATTTGTGTGGGTATTAATACACTCAAAGTCTGACATGGACTCAAAGAGATGTGTTATTCTATATTTTCAATGCAGCGAGAGAGAACTTGGCTCTTCTCCTGCGGCGTGTAAAAGACTCAAAGACGAACGTGAGAAAATCGGCACTGCAGGTATCGTTTCAAATCCAAATAATGAGTACAATCAGTCACCAGTATATGTGTTTTACCCTGGCTTTCTGTGCAGTATGCTTGTGGTAGACAAAGAGATGCACAGATGACCTTTAACCTCTGTGCTCGGCTGTCCCTCCACAGGCCCTGTTGGGTCTCCTGAAACACAACGTGATCCCGATGAGCGGGGAGAACCTGGCTACGCTGTCGGAGCGCTGCAGAGACCCGGCTGTGTCCGTGAAGAAGAAGGCCCTGCAGTGCGTAGGAGAGCTGCTCACTGTGAGTCTCAATCAGCGGCTCTGAGAGACAGTCAAACATGTTGCATGCTTACTACCTGGTGACGAAAGAGAAGAGAGAAGAAAATGTGTTACACATCAATTTTAAAAGTATTTCTGTTATTTCCTCTGACCTCCAGGCGAAACCAGAGTGCAGTGTGGTGCAGAAGGCGTGGCTGCAGGGTGTGGTGCCAGCTGTGGTGGATGCTGAGAGCTCCGTGCAGGACAAGGCCCTAGAGGCTCTGGATGAGGTGCTGCTCAGCCACATCAAACCGTACTCTGCCAGCCGCCACCTTGATGCCAATCAGAGGCTGACCTGGGACCTGCTGGTCATGCTCTGTCACGAATGCCGAAACCTCAGGTTGGACCAACTACATCATACAGGGCTGTTAAAGTTAACACGATAATAACGCAATAAAGCAAAAAAATTTTAATGCCACAAATTTCTTTAACGCAATCTATCTTTCGGAGGTTGTAGCGGGCTCATGAAACTAGAAAACCTGAGGAATCCATCGGTACCAACCATGTCACACTAGCTTGTTGTAAAGGAGGTTAAATAACGCTTCAAACTTATGCTAAATTTTGGCGAGGAAAAAACGGCATGGCCATTTTCAAAGGGGTCCCTTGACCTCTGACCTCAAGATATGTGGATGAAAATGGGTTCTATGGGTACCCACGAGTCTCCCCTTTACAGACATGCCCACTTTATGATAATCACATGCATTGCTTGGAGAATGATCACATCACCACTGCTGTTGCTGATATAGTCTTTTTGTCCCGGGTCTCCAGCCGATATTTCAGCAGGGCCTTCACCATCTGGTCCAAACAGAACAAGTTCACAAAGACCTTCGTCACCAACCTGATCTCACACACCGAGGCTGATCACGCCGCTGGGGCCTGGCTGCTGCTCTCCAAGGTTGTCGCTTCGTCCCCAACACCGCCCTGCGAGAAGATCATGGACGCCTGGGACAGCATGATCAGGTGAGAGGGACACACAGTATTTATATTGACAACATTTACATTGAGCTCATGTTTTATTTTCAGCTGAGAAATTTTCTGCTCTTAGTTCAAAGGATGTATCTGTGACGACCTGCTGTCACATCCTGTGTGTGATGGGAGACATCGTCGCGCATTTGAACGAAGATACCAAGGACAGGATAGTTGGTAAGAATGTGGGATGATGGGAATATTCACAGGAAGAGTCTGGAACTGTCATAATCTTTCTGTCTCTGTATATCCCTCTTTTTCCCTCTGTCTCTCAAATTCAAAGAGGCTTTATTGCCATGAAAGTTTCAACAACAATGTTTACAATGGATCCAAATTTAATTTGTCCAAATATTTGGACAGTACACAATAACAACATATGAATAATAATATGAACATTAACAGCATTAAAGGGATAGTTTCGGTGTTTTGAAGTGGGGTTGTATAAGGTACTTATCCCGGTGTATTACCTACAGTAGGTGGCGGTCTGCGAGTTACCGCACGGAAGTAAAGCAATGTACTGCTGTGGACGGAGGCAGCAGCAAAACGTAATCAATATACGTTTAAGTGTACGCTATATTTAGAATATTTTCGCCGGTTTACCTTGCTGCGAGACAGCTATACAGTCTATGTTTCCGACGGGGGAACTGAAGCCCTGAAGCTCTCGCCAAAGCCACCAGACTCCATTAGAAAAAGTAGTAATTTTACCCCGAAGAACACGGGGAGTTGCTCGTCTACCGCTGCCTTTGTTGGTCCAGATCCACCAAAATCACACAATAGCACAAACAAACTAACCGATCGAGGCAGTGGTAGATCAGCAACCCCCGTGTTCTGCAAGGTAAAATAAAAACAAAAATTCAATGGAGTCTCGTGGCTTTGGCGAGAGCATAGATGGATACAGCGGCTTCAGTTCTTTACAGTGTATCATACAGAGTATCATATGTGTTTAGGGAAGGATGAAGGTGTACAGTAGCCATATTGAAATGAATCTCCAGTTAACAGTAATGTTATGGATCATTTGTTTACTCCATCTCTCTCCGTCTCTCTAGATGATCTGATGTCTTGGTTGAAGACTTTCACTTTGTCTCTGGAGGTAATCAGTGCTGCTATGGAGACTCTTTATCAACTTGGTCGCAGCGAAGACATCAAACAGACTCAGGTTAGAGATCTTGCCTTTTCACTTGCTGATCTACAGTATACACAGTTACACCGTAATCAAGCTTTTTATGCCTCCACGCCGGCGACATCCGTGGCCTGAAGCATTGTGTTTTCTGGTTGTCTGTCTGTCCGTACGCACGTCCCATTCTTGTGAATGTGATATCTCTCCTTGAGCGAATTTCTTCAAATTTGGCACAAACGTCCACTTAGACTCAAGGATGAACTGATTAGAATTTGGTGGTCAAAGGAAACTGTGACTTCACAAAACATCCTTTTCGCCATATCTCAAGAATGTATATGTTAATTATGATAATTTCTCACAAATGCCTTAAATAGAGGCCTGCAGGTCTTAAGTAAAAATAAACAAATGAAGATTGTGGCAGCCTTTTAAATGTTCACGACCAGTGTCAATCTGATATTGATGATTATATTTCATCAGCCAGTGTTGAACATATTCTCCCAAACACAAACATGGTTTAGATCAAAACAGGACTCATACTCAATTCCCACTTGTAGTTTCTGTCATGTTATATGTGATTTTATTTGGTTTTCTTCAGGCTTTTCTGAACCAGCACTGTGGTGAGCTGGTGTCAGTCTGCGAGGCTTATTTAGCCGGCATCATCCTGAGTGAAACGGGAGCCCAGAACCTCAACGAGGAGCTGATGGTGAGATCTTAGTGTGGACAATGTGTCACATTACTCTTTTTTATTTGTCAAAATCACAGACCCAGGCTGGTACTTGTACAGCTGTGCTTGTGATGTAACTGAACATGCTCTCTCTTCCAGGTAATACACCTCCACACTCTGGGTGTGGCGTCACTCCACTGTCCTGCGAAGGTTGGTAAAAGGACGGTGCTGCTGGTGGAATCCATCCTGACAACACATGCTGACAAACTAGCAGGTAGGTAAAGAGGACGGACATCTAAGAAACAGAGATACTGTGTTTTTTCCAAATCCACAGGATCTGAAATAATGTTTCCCTGTGTGTTTGAACATCTTCTATGTCTACATACTACAGTAAAATATTAAATGTATTCTGTGCTAACATGGCTGACTTGATCTTTATGTTGGTCATTGACAGAGTGCCGGGAGGAGCTGCCAGCGTCGCTGCCTCTGTCCCAGTTCAAAGCAAACTCTCTGCCTACCAGAGTCAGAGCCCACGGAGTCATCGCTTTAGGTAAACTGTCCCTCTCTCAGTTTATATCCGCCTCCTCTATGTCTCTTTCAGTTATGTCTGATGGTACGTGTCCACAGGGGCGTTTTTAGACACGAGGGGTCGCGCCGCTTCCCAGCATTGGACGCTTGGGGGGCTGCCACTAAACACTAGGCACCTTATTGGACAAATGCTTTCACTCGTGGACTGTCGGCTTTCAAATCGGACCAGCTTGGCGACCTTTTTTGGAAACTTTTTTCTCTGTATATTACGAAAATAGTTCACCGAAATATGCTTCTGAAAACATTATGTCTTCATTTTAGATCGACAACGGTTAGTTTAAACGTTTTTCAGGAGTTTCCAGAGGCAGCGAGTCATGCTGGATGCCCCTAATTTGCATAAAGTAGCTTAGACCTCAACTTTATGCATAGGAGGAGCGGTTGACATGATGCCCCGTCTCTCCAAAATGCAACGCTGTGCTACCAGAATGCATTGCACGATTGCTTACATACAGTAGACAATGAATGGGAAGCGTGGAATTGATGGATCCTGTGGACACGCACCACGAGAAACATTGTTCATAGTCTTAACCTCCATTAATTTCTGCCGTCTCATCGTACATTTAACGTTTCCTCTCCGTTGCCGTCTGTCTGGTTCAGGTAAGCTGTGTCTGCAGCATGAGGAACTAGTCCAGAAGTACCTGCCGGTGTTTGCCAGGGAGCTGGAGGTTGGCACGGAGGTTGCCGTGCGTAACAACGTGGTTGTGATTATGTGTGATCTGTGTGTTCGGTACACCAACGCCGTGGATCACTACATCCCCAACATCTCCGCTTGTCTGCGAGACAATGAGGCTGTCATCAGGGAGCAGACTCTCATCATGCTGACCAACCTGCTCCAGGTGGGAACTGCCCTACACATTCTTCACTAGGCTACAGTTAGAAAAATGTATTCAATTAATCATTCTAGTTTCATAAAAAAGAAATGGGATGATATCAACATCTATAAAGTCCAAGGGTGATTTTTGCTCCCTCAAATAACAAGTTTATTTTTCTTCAGTTGACTTAATATAACAACAAACAAACAAATGCTATTTGAAAAATAAGGAATTGTAAATGAAAGCGTTATGTTCAACAGCAAAGGCATTTGAAATTAATTTCAGTTTAATATATTCAAGGCATATTCAGCTCCTCTGCATTTGTCAAACGTCAATGGACTGCACTTGAACTTTGACACCAAAAATACAATTAAAACCCACTGTGAAACAAATGTTTTTATTAACAGCACTAGACGGTGAGCTTTTCTTTAAACTGTTTAACCAAGATTGAAAAAAAAGTCATAAGAAACATCTGATTGGTGATTAAACACTCCACCAGGAATCTGCTGATAGTCGTCCAAATTGACAGATTGGACAGCAAACACATTTTAATCTCTTAATCTTGGTCAACTTGGAAGATTCTGCACTGATCAACTCTACATCCCTCCTTCATGCTACTAGGCTGTTTTCAAATGTCTGTCTCTAACTGCTCTTCTCACTCATCTTTTTTCTAGGAGGAATTTGTGAAGTGGAAGGGCTCCCTCTTCTTTCGCTTCATGGTGGCGCTGGTCGACCCAGTCCCCGCCATCGCCAGGTAAATCACACTGCATAGATAACAAAGATGATGACAAAGTAGATCATTTTAGCATCTCACATCTAAACACGTGATTTTAAAACTCTGTTGACCTTAAGATACCTGTAGGCACCAAAGTGCTGTCTGTTGGGAAATAAGCAGCAACGTCCTGTTCTGTGGATCTTTAGTATGCCATTAGACATGGGTTGTATGATGTAATGTTATTTGTTTTAAAAGAAACACATAGTTAAGGGCTGTAATATCACATTGGCAGTTTTTTTAGGGGTATCCATGACATGATAAAAGGGAGTGCATATGTGATTTTATTTTTTGGGTCTAGCATGTACAACAAGCACACAGTGACACTATTGTAATGTCCAAGACAAAGATCATAGTGCACACATATATCCTCCACATCAGTCATACCGTGTTACCGTGCTGTATGATGCCGTGATCTCCCCAGGCATTGCACATTGCACTTGAACAAATGAACACAACACACCTAAAGAAATTCACCATAATATCAAACCTAAGCGCCTCCTGTTTCCTGTCACAGTCTCTGCGAATACTGCCTGCTCCACCTGCTGCTAAAGAAGAACCCAGAAATGTTCAGCCAGCACTTCATCGAGTGCATTTTCCACTTCAGCTCCTACAACAAACACAAATCCTACAACAAGTTCCCTCAGAGTGAGAGGTAGGAAGCTATGTGGATATGATTTCTGTCATCCAGTTCAAAATATGGCTTTATTTCGCTTTGATTATTTTCAAAGATGACACTTTAAACTTTTTTTTTTTTTTCCAACTAGACAGATAAACTGAAACAGTACAGTGTGTATCCTGTTACATTACATGCGAGGATCATTTGTAAAGTTCATTCAGTTATTTCTGTGTTTATTCATTGGCTTATTTCTTAATATCTATGCAGAGAAAAGGTTCAGTTCTCCCTGAAAGGAGCTCAGCACCGCGAGAAGCGTTTTCGCATTTACCGCTTCCTGTTGGAGCACTTCACAGACGCCCAGCGCTTCAACATCAGCATCAAGATCAACCAGACTATCTTAGGTGAGCACGTGTGTGGATTGAGAAGCAAAACCATAGCTAGAAAGTGCTCCAGCATAGAACCACCAATTCCTTTTCCAGCTCTGAGTGGTCTAAATGTCTTTTTTTTCTCTGATGATGACTTGATGCTCTTCTTCATTAAAGGGTGTTTTATGAATAGTAAACATCTTGGGGCTTCTTAACACATTTTCTTTGTGAATTCTGGACTGTTAGGTAGCACCAGTTTGGGCCTAGAGCAGTGTTTACATAAACAAAAAGAACTCACTTGTAACCTCTTACCTTTTCCCATCCTAGCATGCTTTGCAGACGAGGAGCTGCCTTTGGATGCAGATGGTGCTGCAATTTTGTCAGAGACCTTCAACATCTTGAGTCTGAAGGAGATGAAGCTGCAGGCCATATCTGCTCCAGCAGGAAGCGCTGCAGGGGAGGAACCAGAGGAGGAGAACATGGCCACCATGGCTAAGGTTGTCCTGCAGGCCGCTCAGAAGAAGGTGGTGTCACAGGTTAGCAATGTTGGCCAACTTACTTGTAATCAGTTACTCATCCAAAAAAAACATTCCTTGACTACTGTAATTACCTAGCAGCAAAAGCAGCGTTACAGCTTCCTGCTTTGATCCACAGGTCCAGAAGAAGGCCTTCATAGAGAACACGGTTCCTCTCATCATCAGCCTGAAGAGCCTGCTGGAGCAGAAACGCTCTCCTGTCCTCAGAGACCTCATGGCCTACCTTCAGGTGAGACCACAGCACTGACACTTTGATGCTCTCTTCAGATTTATTTGAGTAATTTAGATGGAATTGGAGTGCAGCATGATGGCATGCATTATGAGGGAAAAAAAGAGGTTTTACATAAGCAGTACACTGACACTATTCCATGATGCCGTTGTTCCCATCAGGTGACGATGCAGGACTACCGTAACGAGGTGAAGGAGTTTTTCTCTGGAGATGAGCAGCTGGCGGCAGAGCTGGAGTTTGCTCTGAAGACGGCTGAGAAGGAGAGAGAGATGGAGGAACAGATGGACAACTGCAGCTTGACAGGAGACGCCAGGACTCCCACTGCACAGGTCAGAACACACCACACACACACACACACACACACACACACACACAGACTCTAGTAAATATTATAATATATATGATATAAGCAGGAGCTGTATATTTTTCGATTAAATCTTGCAATTGCCAGTATTTAATAACAATACTCAATAACGTTTAAATTTGATAGTTTCAGATACAAAATCAGTCTTCAATTATTCCACAATATTTTAATTGATTTTAGATTGATGGTGGAGATTGAATTAGTAGTTTAAAACAGCCCAAAAATATCTTACATTACAATTTTAAAATTGTGCTTTACAGAAAGTCATATAAACCTAAAAAAATAAATGTTAATAAATATTAATTGAATATAATGCACACTAAGACGAATATGTGAAAACGCTGTGATGTTTGCGTTATGGTATTCTAATTTAAACAATATTTACTGTTTTATTACAATGTTAAAATAAATTATTCAAAAATAAAAATGATTAGAGCTGAAACGATAAGACAATTGATTGATTAGTCAATAGACTGAAAATGAATTAGCAACTTTTTTGGTAACTGATTAATCGTAAAAAAGCTGAACTGTTTTTGTGTTTTCTTGACTTTGTATCACAATAAATATTTATACAGTATAAGGAAACATTTTATAGCTACACCTTCGACTCTGGAAGAATGACCAACGACCGACCGATTCATCATCGCTATAAGCGGCAAATTAATCGAAAATAAAAGTGATGTAGTTGTTTGTCAACAGGGTTTCTGTAAGGCCTGGAAAATCCTTAAATTGTACTGAGACTAAGCATCTAAATTCAAGGCCTGAAATGGTCTTCAGGTGTAATGTTGTAGATTTGAAAGTCTTTTAAAATGTTGTTTCTTGATGAGCTTCTGTTCTGGTCAGAAAATCAATCAATGCGGTCCGTCCTCTGCCAGGTCTATATAGCTGCTGTCATTGTGTTTTGAAATTCCTCTTTCAAATTTAAATTGATTTAAAAAGAAATACAATAATATCACTATTGTGATGTTGTTTGTTTTTGTAAGCATTATTTTCAAATGTTTAAGAATTATTGATTCTTTTAAGTTATTACATTAATAACAAGTGCAGGCCTCGGAGTCTCTGAGTTCCCCACAGTCAGTGAAGGTGTCCTGGTGATTCTGCTCTCTCCTCAGCGTTCAGTCCAGGGTTCTCCCATCAGGCCCAGGCCCCTCCAACTGTTTACCTTTGCCACACCGCAGCCGCCACGTCCAAAACCCTCGTCTGCCAGACTGGTACACACTGACAGGTATGTTCCCATCACAGCAGCTGATCAACACGAAGGATTCACAAAGGACTCACTGCATGGTGTTCTCCTTTGACTGACGACAGTTGATTATCTGTTCTCCCATGTCGTACACAGAGTGCAGTACGACGGCGTATTAGGGTCATTGTAGGTATAAAAAAAAGAATTGGCATGACAAGACAATAATATGTTTGTGTGTTTTATCAGGCGTGTGGGCAGATCCAGGCAGGAGGAACATGTCCGGTCAAAGTCAATGGCTCTGGAAGGAACAGGTACGTCACGCTGGAGGTTAAAACTACAATTTACATGTTTAAGGAAACTCAGCTGAACTTCCACTGAGTGCAATAATACAATCAGACTGACTGACTGTTTTTTCTCCAACATCAGTATTTCATGGAGTGACAACATCCTGATTGATTATTTGTCTTATTTGACTTTGCAGTGATGCCTAAAGGAGCTGTGGATGACAGAGCCATCAGCACACCTAAAGGTACGAGCCCAGAGCGCCGCCTGAACCTCTATAACACATCACACACCTGATATTCAATGCATGCTGTCATCCACATAATCTTCCAGCGCCAGTGTATGAGTTTTGGTCGGAGACGATAACATTTCTCGCTGCGGAGCACGGGAAACCTCTGTTGGCCTGGAGGAGCTGCTGCATTTATTTCTGCACAAACGTGCAGAGCTAAACTAACTCTCCTGCAGTATGTAGTGTGCGCTCATGCACGTGAAAGTGGAGCGCGAGAACGAGCGCGGTGTGTGAGTGAAGGCACAAGGTCAAGGTCCGCTTTTAGGGGGAGTTAAGTGGTGGAGCTATTTCTTAAATTAATTTTAGATAACTTTTAATTGAATTAACATTTCAGTCAAATTTTGTGTTGCCGATTTTGTCATTTTAGTGCCTTTAGTTACCTTATTGGGAATAACTTTTGTATCTTCCCCCCCACACCATAAACCCCAACTGTCCATCTGTCGTCCTCCCTGTAATCCAGGTGTCAACATCAATTTCACTTTTGATGAAGGAGTCAGCGCAATCTTCAGTGATCGAGGAATAAGTAAGCTACTCTGACTTCTCACTCAATCTCACTAATTAGGTGTTCATGCAGCAGTTAATGAGTATAAAATATGTACACAGGTGTTAAGTTTTGCATTTGCTTTCAGGTGGTTTAGGTTTAGATTAATCTGTGTCTACTGTTTCCTCACAGGTCCCGTTGGGGAAAGCAGTGTTCTTCATGTGCGGTCAAATGAGCAGCAGTGAGTGCACTACTTCTGTCATTGCATCCACACAGTCCATGTTTGCAGTCCCTAATTCTAGTTCTGCAGCCACTTTCACACGAAGGAGTGCACAGTAACAATAATGTCATCTAAATAAATGGTAAAAGCTGTCTTTAGTCATCTACACCGGCATTTGTGAATGAAAAAATAACCCCATAATATAGCTATTATAGTGGCTCAGAGGTTTACTGCAGCCTTCGCCCTGAAGGCGACAGGTACAGTAGGTCACCGTATTTTTTTGTTGACAGCTATTTTCTTTTGATTGTTTTTTGCTGTCCTGATTTTGTGCACGTTATAATAAGTTGATAATTTTCATTAAATAAGATTTTGTTCAACCTACTTTCGGATCTCAGACTTACTTTGGTAGCGCGTTGGATGACCTCAGCTTCTCAGCGACTTTTATTTTGTTTCCTGTAGTCGCTACAATGCATATATTGTTAAATAAGTGCACAATATGCCCGGAGATGTAATATAAAAGGGTTAATTATTTGACTTTAAATTTTTAATTTTGACTTTAAATGGTGAAGCTTTTCCAATATTACATTGCATTAATATTTAGTTGTTTTATATTTCATGTGTAAGGTGTGTTTAGGAGAAGATGTGATTTTAAAACTTAAAACTTAAAGCTCTCTTGTGTGTTTCAGAGCTCCTGGACTGAGGCAGTGGAACGTGCAGTCTCCTCTCCGCCAGAAGAAAAAAACATCTGAAGTTTAGTTGACATACAGCTTCATGTCTTTGTTTCTGTGTTCTTGTATCTACTACTCTTACTACTTGTTACATCTTCATTTCACTTCATTGATATTCTCTCTCATTTTTGTATGTTTATGTTTCTGTCACTGTTTGTCATTTATCTGTTTGGTAATAAAGGTTTAGCATATTTTGTGTGACCTGATTTTTTGCAGTACTGTCAAAACAAGATCTGTGCTCTCTTTGGAATGTCCTACTTTTTGTGCCAAATTATTATTCCTACTGTATGTTTAGTTTTTCAACTCCACAACTTTGGAAGTGAGACTCAGTGGAATTGTTAAAATACAAACTCCAGATCAGTGCATTAACACTGATAAAACAAATCTTTATATCAGTTTCTACTTCAATAATTATCTCTATGTAAAGAATGTTTTCCGTCAGTGCAGAGAATGTAAATCACAATATAAACTTGTCCTGAGATCCCATGTTTAAACAAATATTAAAAGTACAGAGTACATTAGAAGATATTTCTTCCGGTAAGAATGCTTGTATGTGTGTAGCAAACAGGTGACATGGGTTAAGAGATGTTACTGAAATGTTCATCTTCAGGTTGACACTCGCAGTCATTCTAATGGCTGGAATCCAGTTTAATAAAACTGCAGCGTGCAATGAATTCAAGTGGGTGACAGCTGAGCCATGACGACCGTCTGGATCAAAAAAATATTCAATCACTGCTGATACTGTATATAACGTTGTGACTATTTCCTTGGACTGTAAATGACATATTGCTCATTTTGTACAACACAAGAAAATAATGAATAATAAATATGCTATATAATGGAAAGTAACATTAACATAGACAAAACAAATAAACATTAAAATGTTGGTTCAAGTCTCCCAAATAATGTACATATGGAAAATCTGAATCACCAAAATCAACAACAAATTTGAGGAACTCAACCAATGTGGTAGCAATTTCCATTACAGTTCTGTAATATTTTTACAATATATATATATATTTATATTTATATATTTTAGAAAAAATGATTAATAAATAAATATAAAATACTTTATTGATCCGGTGGGAAATTATATACATACATATATGTATATATGTGTAGAATGTTTCTGTCAGTGCAGAGAATATAAATCACAATATAAACTATATACATATATATATATATATATATATATATATATGTATTTATATATGAATATGTGTATATACATACATACATGTATGCCTATATATGTGTAGAATGTTTCAGTACACATATATATATACATATACATATAAATGTATAAAGTTCTTCATATTTATTTATAGTTTTCCTGAAGTGGCCACCGTATTTATACCCTACCACAATTTAAAGAAAAATTAGAAGGTCGTGTCTAGAAGGTACCCCACAAATTGCCCCAAAACTTGCAAAAAAGCCTCGCGAGACCTGCTACCCATCCCCATAGCTTAACCTAAGCCATCTCGCGAGAGTTTGTGTTACACGTACATGTACACAACGACCCAATTAAAATCAGGTGTGCGCGGTAGCAGGATGGCAGCAACGGTCCTCAACTGCAAAAAAACAGCAACAAAACTCTACGATAAACAGCTTTAGACCTAAAGAAAGACACTTCAGAGACAACAATTTAGCTTGTTTAAAGACCTGTTTTATTTATGAGTGTGTTTGAGCTTTTGTTTGTTCGGGAGAGCCACAACAAAAGAACATCAAGATCAACACAGGTGAGTACCTGAGTGTTGGAAGTTGATGGTTATACATTGATGGTATGACAACTATTGGACAGAGTATAGAGACTTAAATGTAGGCTGTCTTGTGTCTTTGCCAAGAAAGCCATATTGCTTTCTTATGTGACATGGTAGCCTCATTTAAAGTTTGTAAATAAATGAGTAAGCCCATCTTAAATGGTTTGTGAGCTTTAAGCAAATACTAGTACAGCGGTCTTTTAGCAACCTGCAGCTCTGGAGCCACATGACGCTCTTTAGCCCCTCTCCAGTGGCTCCTTCTGGATTATTAAAAAATAAGTGGAAATGAATAACTGTTTTTTGTTTAAATTTAAATTTATCATTGTTGTAGGTCTATGGTACTACAGAGTATTAGGGCCACATTGAGGAAAATAATAAATCAGAGATTTCGAGAATAAAGTCATTATATTACGAGAATAAAGTCACAATATTAAGGGAATAAAGTGATAATATTACGAGAATGAAGTCATTATATTACGAGAATAAAGTCACAATATTAAGGGAATAAAGTGATAATATTACGAGAATGAAGTCATTATATTACGAGAATAAAGTCACAATATTAAGGGAATAAAGTGATAATATTACGAGAATGAAGTCATTATATTACGAGAATAAAGTCACAATATTAAGGGAATAAAGTGATAATATTACGAGAATGAAGTCATAATATTAAGAGAATAAAGACATTGGTTTACGAAAAAAAAGTGATAATATTACGAGAATAAAGTTTAATATTAAAAGAATAAAGTCATAATATTACGAGAATAAAGTCATATTACAAGAAAAAGTCATATTACGAGAAAAAGTCATAGGTTTAAGGGAAAAAGTCATATTACGAGAATAAAGTCATAGGTTTACAAGAAAAAAAGTCATATTACAAGAATAAAATCATAATATTACGAGAATAAAGTCATAATATTACGAAAATAAAGTCATAATATAACGAGAATAAAGTCACAATATTACGAGAATGAAGTGTTAATATTACGGGAATAAAGTCATATTACGAGAAAAAAGTCACAATACGAGAGTAAAGTCACAATATTACATGAATAAAATCATGAGTCATGATATCATGAGAATAAAATCAGAAATTTAAGAGTAAAAAAAGTCTGAGTATTATGAGATTAAGTCAAAATATTATAAAGTAGTAATTTTGCGTTTTAATCTAAAATGGTCTTAATTCTTTAAAAAGTAAGCTGTGACTTCAGAAATCAAGTCAGTGCCCATGTCTGGGTACTGTTGGTGCCAAATTTACACATTTAGCTAGTGGTGTGAAAATGGTGTAAATTGACCAGTGATATTTCTGTTACGTAGTACTCACAACCAAGACAACACCAAAGAGAAGCACTTATGAACACAAGAATCATCAGTGTATCCATTTGAGGTTATCTGAATGTGATTCCAATAACATCTTTCTTCAGTTTCCGTCTGTAGCATATCAACTCCATCAGTGATATTTCTGTTGAAGTACTCACAACCAAGAGAACCCCAAAGAGAAGCACTTATGAACACAAGAATCATCAGTGTCTCCATTTGAGGTGATCTGAGAGGGAATCCCATAAAATATTACTTCCAATGCATTCAGTTGCTTTTGTCAATTAAAACTACCCCAATGAGTAGCACTTACTGAATTCAACAGTCAAGTCAATGCTCAAATTAGGGTGATATGCATGACTTTCAAAACACGTCAGTATTCTTCAACCGGTAACACACAATCTAAAATGGCTGTCTTAATTAATTCTTTAAAAAGTAAGCTGGGACTTCAGAGGTCAGAAACATTACCCCAACAAGTAGCACTTACTGCATTCAGAAGTCAAGTCAGTGCCCAAGTTAGAGTGATATGTATGACTTTCAAAACATGTCAGTATTTTTCAACCGATCTAAAATGGCTGTCTTAATTAATTCTTTAAAAAGTAAGCTGGGACTTCAGAGGTCAGCAACATTACCCCAACAAGTAGCACTTACTGCATTCAGAAGTCAAGTCAGTGCCCATGTTTGGGTACTGTTGGTGCCAAAATTACATATTTAGCCAGTGGTGTGAAAATGGTGGAAGTTGACAAGTGATATTTCTGTTGAAGTACTCACAACCAAGAGAACCCCAAAGAGAAGCACTTATGAACACAATAATCATCAGTGTCTCCATTTGAGGTTATCTGAATGTGATTCCAATAACATCTATCTTCAGTTTCCGTCTGTAGCATATGTCCTGTTCAACTGCCCCAACAAGTAGCACTTACTGAATTCAAACTCAAGCCAATGCTCAAGTTGGGCCAATATCAGCGACTTGCAGTGTGCGGTCTTCTTTGCTCATGAGTTTCTTCGTATTTCTGTTCTTTCTGGCATCTCCTGTGGTGTGTCCCAGCTGCAGTGGAAGTGGTGTTTCTTGCAGAAAGTTGCCCTTCTTAAATACCAAATGCAGCCATTCCCACCCAACTCCGCCTTCTTTTTGATGAAGTTTCAATGGCTCTGTGAGGAGACAACCATCACCTTAAATGTATGCAAGTCGTTAGCAGTTGAGTGGTCAATTTGATCAGCAGTCCTTTAAAGCAATACAATGAAGCACAGTTAACACTGAATATCTACTCCAAAAGGTAAATCTGCTAGTGGTGTGAAAATGGTGGAAATTGACTGTCTCAGCATTTGACCAGTGATATTTCTGTGGAAGAACTCACTACCAAGAAAACCCCAAAGAGTAGCACTTATGAACACAATAATCATCAGTGTATCCATTTGAGGTTATCTGAATGTGATTCCAATAACATCTTTCTTCAGTTTCCGTCTGTAGCATATCAACTCCATCAGTGATATTTCTGTTGAAGTACTCACAACCAAGAGAACCCCAAAGAGAAGCACTTATGAACACAAGAATCATCAGTGTCTCCATTTGAGGTGATCTGAGAGGGAATCCCATAAAATATTACTTCCAATGCATTCAGTTGCTTTTGTCAATTAAAACTACCCCAATGAGTAGCACTTACTGAATTCAACAGTCAAGTCAATGCTCAAATTAGGGTGATATGCATGACTTTCAAAACACGTCAGTATTCTTCAACCGGTAACACACAATCTAAAATGGCTGTCTTAATTAATTCTTTAAAAAGTAAGCTGGGACTTCAGAGGTCAGAAACATTACCCCAACAAGTAGCACTTACTGCATTCAGAAGTCAAGTCAGTGCCCATGTTTGGGTACTGTTGGTGCCAAAATTACATATTTAGCCAATGGTGTGAAAATGGTGGAAGTTGACAAGTGATATTTCTGTTGAAGTACTCACAACCAAGACAACACCAAAGAGAAGCACTTATGAACACAAGAATCATCAGTGTCTCCATTTGAGGTGATCTGAGAGGGAATCCCATAAAATATTGCTTCCAATGCATTCAGTTGCTTTTGTCAATTAAAACTACCCCAATGAGTAGCACTTACTGAATTCAACAGTCAAGTCAATGCTCAAATTAGGGTGATATGCATGACTTTCAAAACACGTCAGTATTCTTCAACCGGTAACACACAATCTAAAATGGCTGTCTTAATTCATTCTTTAAAAAGTAAGCTGGGACTTCAGAGGTCAGCAACATTACCCCAACAAGTAGCACTTACTGCATTCAGAAGTCAAGTCAGTGCCCATGTTTGGGTACTGTTGGTGCCAAAATTACATATTTAGCCAGTGGTGTGAAAATGGTGGAAGTTGACAAGTGATATTTCTGTTGAAGAACTCACAACCAAGAGAACCCCAAAGAGAAGCACTTATGAACACAATAATCATCAGTGTCTCCATTTGAGGTTATCTGAATGTGATTCCAATAACATCTTTCTTCAGTTTCCGTCTGTAGCATATCAACTCCATCAGTGATATTTCTGTTGAAGTACTCACAACCAAGAGAACCCCAAAGAGAAGCACTTATGAACACAAGAATCATCAGTGTCTCCATTTGAGGTGATCTGAGAGGGAATCCCATAAAATATTACTTCCAATGCATTCAGTTGCTTTTGTCAATTAAAACTACCCCAATGAGTAGCACTTACTGAATTCAACAGTCAAGTCAATGCTCAAATTAGGGTGATATGCATGACTTTCAAAACACGTCAGTATTCTTCAACCGGTAACACACAATCTAAAATGGCTGTCTTAATTAAATCTTTAAAAAGTAAGCTGGGACTTCAGAGGTCAGCAACATTACCCCAACAAGTAGCACTTACTGCATTCAGAAGTCAAGTCAGTGCCCATGTTTGGGTACTGTTGGTGCCAAAATTACATATTTAGCCAGTGGTGTGAAAATGGTGGAAGTTGACAAGTGATATTTCTGTTGAAGTACTCACAACCAAGAGAACCCCAAAGAGAAGCACTTATGAACACAATAATCATCAGTGTCTCCATTTGAGGTTATCTGAATGTGATTCCAATAACATCTATCTTCAGTTTCCGTCTGTAGCATATGTCCTGTTCAACTGCCCCAACAAGTAGCACTTACTGAATTCAAACTCAAGCCAATGCTCAAGTTGGGCCAATATCAGCGACTTGCAGTGTGCGGTCTTCTTTGCTCATGAGTTTCTTCGTATTTCTGTTCTTTCTGGCATCTCCTGTGGTGTGTCCCAGCTGCAGTGGAAGTGGTGTTTCTTGCAGAAAGTTGCCCTTCTTAAATACCAAATGCAGCCATTCCCACCCAACTCCGCCTTCTTTTTGATGAAGTTTCAATGGCTCTGTGAGGAGACAACCATCACCTTAAATGTATGCAAGTCGTTAGCAGTTGAGTGGTCAATTTGATCAGCAGTCCTTTAAAGCAATACAATGAAGCACAGTTAACACTGAATATCTACTCCAAAAGGTAAATCTGCTAGTGGTGTGAAAATGGTGGAAATTGACTGTCTCAGCATTTGACCAGCGATATTTCTGTGGAAGAACTCACTACCAAGAAAACCCCAAAGAGTAGCACTTATGAACACAATAATCATCAGTGTATCCATTTGAGGTTATCTGAATGTGATTCCAATAACATCTTTCTTCAGTTTCCGTCTGTAGCATATCAACTCCATCAGTGATATTTCTGTTGAAGTACTCACAACCAAGAGAACCCCAAAGAGAAGCACTTATGAACACAAGAATCATCAGTGTCTCCATTTGAGGTGATCTGAGAGGGAATCCCATAAAATATTACTTCCAATGCATTCAGTTGCTTTTGTCAATTAAAACTACCCCAATGAGTAGCACTTACTGAATTCAACAGTCAAGTCAATGCTCAAATTAGGGTGATATGCATGACTTTCAAAACACGTCAGTATTCTTCAACCGGTAACACACAATCTAAAATGGCTGTCTTAATTAATTCTTTAAAAAGTAAGCTGGGACTTCAGAGGTCAGAAACATTACCCCAACAAGTAGCACTTACTGCATTCAGAAGTCAAGTCAGTGCCCAAGTTAGAGTGATATGTATGACTTTCAAAACATGTCAGTATTTTTCAACCGATCTAAAATGGCTGTCTTAATTAATTCTTTAAAAAGTAAGCTGGGACTTCAGAGGTCAGCAACATTACCCCAACAAGTAGCACTTACTGCATTCAGAAGTCAAGTCAGTGCCCATGTTTGGGTACTGTTGGTGCCAAAATTACATATTTAGCCAGTGGTGTGAGAATGGTGGAAGTTGACAAGTGATATTTCTGTTGAAGAACTCACAACCAAGAGAACCCCAAAGAGAAGCACTTATGAACACAATAATCATCAGTGTCTCCATTTGAGGTTATCTGAATGTGATTCCAATAACATCTTTCTTCAGTTTCCGTCTGTAGCATATCAACTCCATCAGTGATATTTCTGTTGAAGTACTCACAACCAAGAGAACCCCACAGAGAAGCACTTATGAACACAAGAATCATCAGTGTCTCCATTTGAGGTGATCTGAGAGGGAATCCCATAAAATATTACTTCCAATGCATTCAGTTGCTTTTGTCAATTAAAACTACCCCAATGAGTAGCACTTACTGAATTCAACAGTCAAGTCAATGCTCAAATTAGGGTGATATGCATGACTTTCAAAACACGTCAGTATTCTTCAACCGGTAACACACAATCTAAAATGGCTGTCTTAATTAATTCTTTAAAAAGTAAGCTGGGACTTCAGAGGTCAGAAACATTACCCCAACAAGTAGCACTTACTGCATTCAGAAGTCAAGTCAGTGCCCAAGTTAGAGTGATATGTATGACTTTCAAAACATGTCAGTATTTTTCAACCGATCTAAAATGGCTGTCTTAATTAATTCTTTAAAAAGTAAGCTGGGACTTCAGAGGTCAGCAACATTACCCCAACAAGTAGCACTTACTGCATTCAGAAGTCAAGTCAGTGCCCATGTTTGGGTACTGTTGGTGCCAAAATTACATATTTAGCCAGTGGTGTGAAAATGGTGGAAGTTGACAAGTGATATTTCTGTTGAAGTACTCACAACCAAGAGAACCCCAAAGAGAAGCACTTATGAACACAATAATCATCAGTGTCTCCATTTGAGGTTATCTGAATGTGATTCCAATAACATCTATCTTCAGTTTCCGTCTGTAGCATATGTCCTGTTCAACTGCCCCAACAAGTAGCACTTACTGAATTCAAACTCAAGCCAATGCTCAAGTTGGGCCAATATCAGAGACTTGCAGTGTACGGTCTTCTTTGCTCATGAGTTTCTTCGTATTTCTGTTCTTTCTGGCATCTCCTGTGGTGTGTCCCAGCTGCAGTGGAAGTGGTGTTTCTTGCAGAAAGTTGCCCTTCTTAAATACCAAATGCAGCCATTCCCACCCAACTCCGCCTTCTTTTTGATGAAGTTTCAATGGCTCTGTGAGGAGACAACCATCACCTTAAATGTATGCGAGTCGTTAGCAGTTGAGTGGTCAATTTGATCAGCAGTCCTTTAAAGCAATACAATGAAGCACAGTTAACACTGAATATCTACTCCAAAAGGTAAATCTGCTAGTGGTGTGAAAATGGTGGAAATTGACTGTCTCAGCATTTGACCAGTGATATTTCTGTGGAAGAACTCACTACCAAGAAAACCCCAAAGAGTAGCACTTATGAACACAATAATCATCAGTGTATCCATTTGAGGTTATCTGAATGTGATTCCAATAACATCTTTCTTCAGTTTCCGTCTGTAGCATATCAACTCCATCAGTGATATTTCTGTTGAAGTACTCACAACCAAGAGAACCCCAAAGAGAAGCACTTATGAACACAAGAATCATCAGTGTCTCCATTTGAGGTGATCTGAGAGGGAATCCCATAAAATATTACTTCCAATGCATTCAGTTGCTTTTGTCAATTAAAACTACCCCAATGAGTAGCACTTACTGAATTCAACAGTCAAGTCAATGCTCAAATTAGGGTGATATGCATGACTTTCAAAACACGTCAGTATTCTTCAACCGGTAACACACAATCTAAAATGGCTGTCTTAATTAATTCTTTAAAAAGTAAGCTGGGACTTCAGAGGTCAGAAACATTACCCCAACAAGTAGCACTTACTGCATTCAGAAGTCAAGTCAGTGCCCAAGTTAGAGTGATATGTATGACTTTCAAAACATGTCAGTATTTTTCAACCGATCTAAAATGGCTGTCTTAATTAATTCTTTAAAAAGTAAGCTGGGACTTCAGAGGTCAGCAACATTACCCCAACAAGTAGCACTTACTGCATTCAGAAGTCAAGTCAGTGCCCATGTTTGGGTACTGTTGGTGCCAAAATTACATATTTAGCCAGTGGTGTGAAAATGGTGGAAGTTGACAAGTGATATTTCTGTTGAAGTACTCACAACCAAGAGAACCCCAAAGAGAAGCACTTATGAACACAATAATCATCAGTGTCTCCATTTGAGGTTATCTGAATGTGATTCCAATAACATCTATCTTCAGTTTCCGTCTGTAGCATATGTCCTGTTCAACTGCCCCAACAAGTAGCACTTACTGAATTCAAACTCAAGGCAATGCTCAAGCTGGGCCAATATCAGCGACTTGCAGTGTGCGGTCTTCTTTGCTCATGAGTTTCTTCGTATTTCTGTTCTTTCTGGCATCTCCTGTGGTGTGTCCCAGCTGCAGTGGAAGTGGTGTTTCTTGCAGAAAGTTGCCCTTCTTAAATACCAAATGCAGCCATTCCCACCCAACTCCGCCTTCTTTTTGATGAAGTTTCAATGGCTCTGTGAGGACACAACCATCACCTTAAATGTATGCAAGTCATTAGCAGTTGAGTGGTCAATTTGATCAGCAGTCCTTTAAAGCAATACAATGAAGCACAGTTAACACTGAATATCTACTCCAAAAGGTAAATCTGCTAGTGGTGTGAAAATGGTGGAAATTGACTGTCTCAGCATTTGACCAGTGATATTTCTGTGGAAGAACTCACTACCAAGAAAACCCCAAAGAGTAGCACTTATGAACACAATAATCATCAGTGTATCCATTTGAGGTTATCTGAATGTGATTCCAATAACATCTTTCTTCAGTTTCCGTCTGTAGCATATCAACTCCATCAGTGATATTTCTGTTGAAGTACTCACAACCAAGAGAACCCCAAAGAGAAGCACTTATGAACACAAGAATCATCAGTGTCTCCATTTGAGGTGATCTGAGAGGGAATCCCATAAAATATTACTTCCAATGCATTCAGTTGCTTTTGTCAATTAAAACTACCCCAATGAGTAGCACTTACTGAATTCAACAGTCAAGTCAATGCTCAAATTAGGGTGATATGCATGACTTTCAAAACACGTCAGTATTCTTCAACCGGTAACACACAATCTAAAATGGCTGTCTTAATTAATTCTTTAAAAAGTAAGCTGGGACTTCAGAGGTCAGAAACATTACCCCAACAAGTAGCACTTACTGCATTCAGAAGTCAAGTCAGTGCCCAAGTTAGAGTGATATGTATGACTTTCAAAACATGTCAGTATTTTTCAACCGATCTAAAATGGCTGTCTTAATTAATTCTTTAAAAAGTAAGCTGGGACTTCAGAGGTCAGCAACATTACCCCAACAAGTAGCACTTACTGCATTCAGAAGTCAAGTCAGTGCCCATGTTTGGGTACTGTTGGTGCCAAAATTACATATTTAGCCAGTGGTGTGAAAATGGTGGAAGTTGACAAGTGATATTTCTGTTGAAGTACTCACAACCAAGACAACACCAAAGAGAAGCACTTATGAACACAAGAATCATCAGTGTCTCCATTTGAGGTGATCTGAGAGGGAATCCCATAAAATATTGCTTCCAATGCATTCAGTTGCTTTTGTCAATTAAAACTACCCCAATGAGTAGCACTTACTGAATTCAACAGTCAAGTCAATGCTCAAATTAGGGTGATATGCATGACTTTCAAAACACGTCAGTATTCTTCAACCGGTAACACACAATCTAAAATGGCTGTCTTAATTAATTCTTTAAAAAGTAAGCTGGGACTTCAGAGGTCAGAAACATTACCCCAACAAGTAGCACTTACTGCATTCAGAAGTCAAGTCAGTGCCCAAGTTAGAGTGATATGTATGACTTTCAAAACATGTCAGTATTTTTCAACCGATCTAAAATGGCTGTCTTAATTCATTCTTTAAAAAGTAAGCTGGGACTTCAGAGGTCAGCAACATTACCCCAACAAGTAGCACTTACTGCATTCAGAAGTCAAGTCAGTGCCCATGTTTGGGTACTGTTGGTGCCAAAATTACATATTTAGCCAGTGGTGTGAAAATGGTGGAAGTTGACAAGTGATATTTCTGTTGAAGAACTCACAACCAAGAGAACCCCAAAGAGAAGCACTTATGAACACAATAATCATCAGTGTCTCCATTTGAGGTTATCTGAATGTGATTCCAATAACATCTTTCTTCAGTTTCTGTCTGTAGCATATCAACTCCATCAGTGATATTTCTGTTGAAGTACTCACAACCAAGAGAACCCCAAAGAGAAGCACTTATGAACACAAGAATCATCAGTGTCTCCATTTGAGGTGATCTGAGAGGGAATCCCATAAAATATTACTTCCAATGCATTCAGTTGCTTTTGTCAATTAAAACTACCCCAATGAGTAGCACTTACTGAATTCAACAGTCAAGTCAATGCTCAAATTAGGGTGATATGCATGACTTTCAAAACACGTCAGTATTCTTCAACCGGTAACACACAATCTAAAATGGCTGTCTTAATTAATTCTTTAAAAAGTAAGCTGGGACTTCAGAGGTCAGAAACATTACCCCAACAAGTAGCACTTACTGCATTCAGAAGTCAAGTCAGTGCCCAAGTTAGAGTGATATGTATGACTTTCAAAACATGTCAGTATTTTTCAACCGATCTAAAATGGCTGTCTTAATTAATTCTTTAAAAAGTAAGCTGGGACTTCAGAGGTCAGCAACATTACCCCAACAAGTAGCACTTACTGCATTCAGAAGTCAAGTCAGTGCCCATGTTTGGGTACTGTTGGTGCCAAAATTACATATTTAGCCAGTGGTGTGAAAATGGTGGAAGTTGACAAGTGATATTTCTGTTGAAGTACTCACAACCAAGACAACACCAAAGAGAAGCACTTATGAACACAAGAATCATCAGTGTCTCCATTTGAGGTGATCTGAGAGGGAATCCAATAACATCTATCTTCAGTTTCCGTCTGTAGCATATGTCCTGTTCAACTGCCCCAACAAGTAGCACTTACTGAATTCAAACTCAAGCCAATGCTCAAGTTGGGCCAATATCAGCGACTTGCAGTGTGCGGTCTTCTTTGCTCATGAGTTTCTTCGTATTTCTGTTCTTTCTGGCATCTCCTGTGGTGTGTCCCAGCTGCAGTGGAAGTGGTGTTTCTTGCAGAAAGTTGCCCTTCTTAAATACCAAATGCAGCCATTCCCACCCAACTCCGCCTTCTTTTTGATGAAGTTTCAATGGCTCTGTGAGGAGACAACCATCACCTTAAATGTATGCGAGTCGTTAGCAGTTGAGTGGTCAATTTGATCAGCAGTCCTTTAAAGCAATACAATGAAGCACAGTTAACACTGAATATCTACTCCAAAAGGTAAATCTGCTAGTGGTGTGAAAATGGTGGAAATTGACTGTCTCAGCATTTGACCAGTGATATTTCTGTGGAAGAACTCACTACCAAGAAAACCCCAAAGAGTAGCACTTATGAACACAATAATCATCAGTGTATCCATTTGAGGTTATCTGAATGTGATTCCAATAACATCTTTCTTCAGTTTCCGTCTGTAGCATATCAACTCCATCAGTGATATTTCTGTTGAAGTACTCACAACCAAGAGAACCCCAAAGAGAAGCACTTATGAACACAAGAATCATCAGTGTCTCCATTTGAGGTGATCTGAGAGGGAATCCCATAAAATATTACTTCCAATGCATTCAGTTGCTTTTGTCAATTAAAACTACCCCAATGAGTAGCACTTACTGAATTCAACAGTCAAGTCAATGCTCAAATTAGGGTGATATGCATGACTTTCAAAACACGTCAGTATTCTTCAACCGGTAACACACAATATAAAATGGCTGTCTTAATTAATTCTTTAAAAAGTAAGCTGGGACTTCAGAGGTCAGCAACATTACCCCAACAAGTAGCACTTACTGCATTCAGAAGTCAAGTCAGTGCCCATGTTTGGGTACTGTTGGTGCCAAAATTACATATTTAGCCAGTGGTGTGAAAATGGTGGAAGTTGACAAGTGATATTTCTGTTGAAGTACTCACAACCAAGACAACACCAAAGAGAAGCACTTATGAACACAAGAATCATCAGTGTCTCCATTTGAGGTGATCTGAGAGGGAATCCCATAAAATATTGCTTCCAATGCATTCAGTTGCTTTTGTCAATTAAAACTACCCCAATGAGTAGCACTTACTGAATTCAACAGTCAAGTCAATGCTCAAATTAGGGTGATATGCATGACTTTCAAAACACGTCAGTATTCTTCAACCGGTAACACACAATCTAAAATGGCTGTCTTAATTAATTCTTTAAAAAGTAAGCTGGGACTTCAGAGGTCAGAAACATTACCCCAACAAGTAGCACTTACTGCATTCAGAAGTCAAGTCAGTGCCCAAGTTAGAGTGATATGTATGACTTTCAAAACATGTCAGTATTTTTCAACCGATCTAAAATGGCTGTCTTAATTCATTCTTTAAAAAGTAAGTTGGGACTTCAGAGGTCAGCAACATTACCCCAACAAGTAGCACTTACTGCATTCAGAAGTCAAGTCAGTGCCCATGTTTGGGTACTGTTGGTGCCAAAATTACATATTTAGCCAGTGGTGTGAAAATGGTGGAAGTTGACAAGTGATATTTCTGTTGAAGAACTCACAACCAAGAGAACCCCAAAGAGAAGCACTTATGAACACAATAATCATCAGTGTCTCCATTTGAGGTTATCTGAATGTGATTCCAATAACATCTTTCTTCAGTTTCCGTCTGTAGCATATCAACTCCATCAGTGATATTTCTGTTGAAGTACTCACAACCAAGAGAACCCCAAAGAGAAGCACTTATGAACACAAGAATCATCAGTGTCTCCATTTGAGGTGATCTGAGAGGGAATCCCATAAAATATTACTTCCAATGCATTCAGTTGCTTTTGTCAATTAAAACTACCCCAATGAGTAGCACTTACTGAATTCAACAGTCAAGTCAATGCTCAAATTAGGGTGATATGCATGACTTTCAAAACACGTCAGTATTCTTCAACCGGTAACACACAATCTAAAATGGCTGTCTTAATTAATTCTTTAAAAAGTAAGCTGGGACTTCAGAGGTCAGAAACATTACCCCAACAAGTAGCACTTACTGCATTCAGAAGTCAAGTCAGTGCCCATGTTTGGGTACTGTTGGTGCCAAAATTACATATTTAGCCAATGGTGTGAAAATGGTGGAAGTTGACAAGTGATATTTCTGTTGAAGTACTCACAACCAAGACAACACCAAAGAGAAGCACTTATGAACACAAGAATCATCAGTGTCTCCATTTGAGGTGATCTGAGAGGGAATCCCATAAAATATTGCTTCCAATGCATTCAGTTGCTTTTGTCAATTAAAACTACCCCAATGAGTAGCACTTACTGAATTCAACAGTCAAGTCAATGCTCAAATTAGGGTGATATGCATGACTTTCAAAACACGTCAGTATTCTTCAACCGGTAACACACAATCTAAAATGGCTGTCTTAATTCATTCTTTAAAAAGTAAGCTGGGACTTCAGAGGTCAGCAACATTACCCCAACAAGTAGCACTTACTGCATTCAGAAGTCAAGTCAGTGCCCATGTTTGGGTACTGTTGGTGCCAAAATTACATATTTAGCCAGTGGTGTGAAAATGGTGGAAGTTGACAAGTGATATTTCTGTTGAAGAACTCACAACCAAGAGAACCCCAAAGAGAAGCACTTATGAACACAATAATCATCAGTGTCTCCATTTGAGGTTATCTGAATGTGATTCCAATAACATCTTTCTTCAGTTTCCGTCTGTAGCATATCAACTCCATCAGTGATATTTCTGTTGAAGTACTCACAACCAAGAGAACCCCAAAGAGAAGCACTTATGAACACAAGAATCATCAGTGTCTCCATTTGAGGTGATCTGAGAGGGAATCCCATAAAATATTACTTCCAATGCATTCAGTTGCTTTTGTCAATTAAAACTACCCCAATGAGTAGCACTTACTGAATTCAACAGTCAAGTCAATGCTCAAATTAGGGTGATATGCATGACTTTCAAAACACGTCAGTATTCTTCAACCGGTAACACACAATCTAAAATGGCTGTCTTAATTAATTCTTTAAAAAGTAAGCTGGGACTTCAGAGGTCAGCAACATTACCCCAACAAGTAGCACTTACTGCATTCAGAAGTCAAGTCAGTGCCCATGTTTGGGTACTGTTGGTGCCAAAATTACATATTTAGCCAGTGGTGTGAAAATGGTGGAAGTTGACAAGTGATATTTCTGTTGAAGTACTCACAACCAAGAGAACCCCAAAGAGAAGCACTTATGAACACAATAATCATCAGTGTCTCCATTTGAGGTTATCTGAATGTGATTCCAATAACATCTATCTTCAGTTTCCGTCTGTAGCATATGTCCTGTTCAACTGCCCCAACAAGTAGCACTTACTGAATTCAAACTCAAGCCAATGCTCAAGTTGGGCCAATATCAGCGACTTGCAGTGTGCGGTCTTCTTTGCTCATGAGTTTCTTCGTATTTCTGTTCTTTCTGGCATCTCCTGTGGTGTGTCCCAGCTGCAGTGGAAGTGGTGTTTCTTGCAGAAAGTTGCCCTTCTTAAATACCAAATGCAGCCATTCCCACCCAACTCCGCCTTCTTTTTGATGAAGTTTCACTGGCTCTGTGAGGAGACAACCATCACCTTAAATGTATGCGAGTCGTTAGCAGTTGAGTGGTCAATTTGATCAGCAGTCCTTTAAAGCAATACAATGAAGCACAGTTAACACTGAATATCTACTCCAAAAGGTAAATCTGCTAGTGGTGTGAAAATGGTGGAAATTGACTGTCTCAGCATTTGACCAGTGATATTTCTGTGGAAGAACTCACTACCAAGAAAACCCCAAAGAGTAGCACTTATGAACACAATAATCATCAGTGTATCCATTTGAGGTTATCTGAATGTGATTCCAATAACATCTTTCTTCAGTTTCCGTCTGTAGCATATCAACTCCATCAGTGATATTTCTGTTGAAGTACTCACAACCAAGAGAACCCCAAAGAGAAGCACTTATGAACACAAGAATCATCAGTGTCTCCATTTGAGGTGATCTGAGAGGGAATCCCATAAAATATTGCTTCCAATGCATTCAGTTGCTTTTGTCAATTAAAACTACCCCAATGAGTAGCACTTACTGAATTCAACAGTCAAGTCAATGCTCAAATTAGGGTGATATGCATGACTTTCAAAACACGTCAGTATTCTTCAACCGGTAACACACAATCTAAAATGGCTGTCTTAATTAATTCTTTAAAAAGTAAGCTGGGACTTCAGAGGTCAGAAACATTACCCCAACAAGTAGCACTTACTGCATTCAGAAGTCAAGTCAGTGCCCAAGTTAGAGTGATATGTATGACTTTCAAAACATGTCAGTATTTTTCAACCGATCTAAAATGGCTGTCTTAATTAATTCTTTAAAAAGTAAGCTGGGACTTCAGAGGTCAGCAACATTACCCCAACAAGTAGCACTTACTGCATTCAGAAGTCAAGTCAGTGCCCATGTTTGGGTACTGTTGGTGCCAAAATTACATATTTAGCCAGTGGTGTGAAAATGGTGGAAGTCGACAAGTGATATTTCTGTTGAAGAACTCACAACCAAGAGAACCCCAAAGAGAAGCACTTATGAACACAATAATCATCAGTGTCTCCATTTGAGGTTATCTGAATGTGATTCCAATAACATCTTTCTTCAGTTTCCGTCTGTAGCATATCAACTCCATCAGTGATATTTCTGTTGAAGTACTCACAACCAAGAGAACCCCAAAGAGAAGCACTTATGAACACAAGAATCATCAGTGTCTCCATTTGAGGTGATCTGAGAGGGAATCCAATAACATCTATCTTCAGTTTCCGTCTGTAGCATATGTCCTGCTCAACTGCCCCAACAAGTAGCACTTACTGAATTCAAACTCAAGCCAATTCTCAAGTTGGGCCAATATCAGCGACTTGCAGTGTGTGGTCTTCTTTGCTCATGAGTTTCTTCGTATTTCTGTTCTTTCTGGCATCTCCTGTGGTGTGTCCCAGCTGCAGTGGAAGTGGTGTTTCTTGCAGAAAGTTGCCCTTCTTAAATACCAAATGCAGCCATTCCCACCCAACTCCGCCTTCTTTTTGATGAAGTTTCAATGGCTCTGTGAGGAGACAACCATCACCTTAAATGTATGCGAGTCGTTAGCAGTTGAGTGGTCAATTTGATCAGCAGTCCTTTAAAGCAATACAATGAAGCACAGTTAACACTGAATATCTACTCCAAAAGGTAAATCTGCTAGTGGTGTGAAAATGGTGGAAATTGACTGTCTCAGCATTTGACCAGTGATATTTCTGTGGAAGAACTCACTACCAAGAAAACCCCAAAGAGTAGCACTTATGAACACAATAATCATCAGTGTATCCATTTGAGGTTATCTGAATGTGATTCCAATAACATCTTTCTTCAGTTTCCGTCTGTAGCATATCAACTCCATCAGTGATATTTCTGTTGAAGTACTCACAACCAAGAGAACCCCAAAGAGAAGCACTTATGAACACAAGAATCATCAGTGTCTCCATTTGAGGTGATCTGAGAGGGAATCCCATAAAATATTACTTCCAATGCATTCAGTTGCTTTTGTCAATTAAAACTACCCCAATGAGTAGCACTTACTGAATTCAACAGTCAAGTCAATGCTCAAATTAGGGTGATATGCATGACTTTCAAAACACGTCAGTATTCTTCAACCGGTAACACACAATCTAAAATGGCTGTCTTAATTAATTCTTTAAAAAGTAAGCTGGGACTTCAGAGGTCAGAAACATTACCCCAACAAGTAGCACTTACTGCATTCAGAAGTCAAGTCAGTGCCCAAGTTAGAGTGATATGTATGACTTTCAAAACATGTCAGTATTTTTCAACCGATCTAAAATGGCTGTCTTAATTAATTCTTTAAAAAGTAAGCTGGGACTTCAGAGGTCAGCAACATTACCCCAACAAGTAGCACTTACTGCATTCAGAAGTCAAGTCAGTGCCCATGTTTGGGTACTGTTGGTGCCAAAATTACATATTTAGCCAGTGGTGTGAAAATGGTGGAAGTTGACAAGTGATATTTCTGTTGAGGTACTCACAACCAAGACAACACCAAAGAGAAGCACTTATGAACACAAGAATCATCAGTGTCTCCATTTGAGGTGATCTGAGAGGGAATCCAATAACATCTATCTTCAGTTTCCGTCTGTAGCATATGTCCTGTTCAACTGCCCCAACAAGTAGCACTTACTGAATTCAAACTCAAGCCAATTCTCAAGTTGGGCCAATATCAGCGACTTGCAGTGTGCGGTCTTCTTTGCTCATGAGTTTCTTCGTATTTCTGTTCTTTCTGGCATCTCCTGTGGTGTGTCCCAGCTGCAGTGGAAGTGGTGTTTCTTGCAGAAAGTTGCCCTTCTTAAATACCAAATGCAGCCATTCCCACCCAACTCCGCCTTCTTTTTGATGAAGTTTCAATGGCTCTGTGAGGAGACAACCATCACCTTAAATGTATGCGAGTCGTTAGCAGTTGAGTGGTCAATTTGATCAGCAGTCCTTTAAAGCAATACAATGAAGCACAGTTAACACTGAATATCTACTCCAAAAGGTAAATCTGCTAGTGGTGTGAAAATGGTGGAAATTGACTGTCTCAGCATTTGACCAGTGATATTTCTGTGGAAGAACTCACTACCAAGAAAACCCCAAAGAGTAGCACTTATGAACACAATAATCATCAGTGTATCCATTTGAGGTTATCTGAATGTGATTCCAATAACATCTTTCTTCAGTTTCCGTCTGTAGCATATCAACTCCATCAGTGATATTTCTGTTGAAGTACTCACAACCAAGAGAACCCCAAAGAGAAGCACTTATGAACACAAGAATCATCAGTGTCTCCATTTGAGGTGATCTGAGAGGGAATCCCATAAAATATTACTTCCAATGCATTCAGTTGCTTTTGTCAATTAAAACTACCCCAATGAGTAGCACTTACTGAATTCAACAGTCAAGTCAATGCTCAAATTAGGGTGATATGCATGACTTTCAAAACACGTCAGTATTCTTCAACCGGTAACACACAATCTAAAATGGCTGTCTTAATTAATTCTTTAAAAAGTAAGCTGGGACTTCAGAGGTCAGAAACATTACCCCAACAAGTAGCACTTACTGCATTCAGAAGTCAAGTCAGTGCCCAAGTTAGAGTGATATGTATGACTTTCAAAACATGTCAGTATTTTTCAACCGATCTAAAATGGCTGTCTTAATTCATTCTTTAAAAAGTAAGCTGGGACTTCAGAGGTCAGCAACATTACCCCAACAAGTAGCACTTACTGCATTCAGAAGTCAAGTCAGTGCCCATGTTTGGGTACTGTTGGTGCCAAAATTACATATTTAGCCAGTGGTGTGAAAATGGTGGAAGTCGACAAGTGATATTTCTGTTGAAGAACTCACAACCAAGAGAACCCCAAAGAGAAGCACTTATGAACACAATAATCATCAGTGTCTCCATTTGAGGTTATCTGAATGTGATTCCAATAACATCTTTCTTCAGTTTCCGTCTGTAGCATATCAACTCCATCAGTGATATTTCTGTTGAAGTACTCACAACCAAGAGAACCCCAAAGAGAAGCACTTATGAACACAAGAATCATCAGTGTCTCCATTTGAGGTGATCTGAGAGGGAATCCCATAAAATATTACTTCCAATGCATTCAGTTGCTTTTGTCAATTAAAACTACCCCAATGAGTAGCACTTACTGAATTCAACAGTCAAGTCAATGCTCAAATTAGGGTGATATGCATGACTTTCAAAACACGTCAGTATTCTTCAACCGGTAACACACAATCTAAAATGGCTGTCTTAATTAATTCTTTAAAAAGTAAGCTGGGACTTCAGAGGTCAGAAACATTACCCCAACAAGTAGCACTTACTGCATTCAGAAGTCAAGTCAGTGCCCAAGTTAGAGTGATATGTATGACTTTCAAAACATGTCAGTATTTTTCAACCGATCTAAAATGGCTGTCTTAATTCATTCTTTAAAAAGTAAGCTGGGACTTCAGAGGTCAGCAACATTACCCCAACAAGTAGCACTTACTGCATTCAGAAGTCAAGTCAGTGCCCATGTTTGGGTACTGTTGGTGCCAAAATTACATATTTAGCCAGTGGTGTGAAAATGGTGGAAGTTGACAAGTGATATTTCTGTTGAAGTACTCACAACCAAGACAACACCAAAGAGAAGCACTTATGAACACAAGAATCATCAGTGTCTCCATTTGAGGTGATCTGAGAGGGAATCCCATAAAATATTGCTTCCAATGCATTCAGTTGCTTTTGTCAATTAAAATTACCCCAATGAGTAGCACTTACTGAATTCAACAGTCAAGTCAATGCTCAAATTAGGGTGATATGCATGACTTTCAAAACACGTCAGTATTCTTCAACCGGTAACACACAATCTAAAATGGCTGTCTTAATTAATTCTTTAAAAAGTAAGCTGGGACTTCAGAGGTCAGCAACATTACCCCAACAAGTAGCACTTACTGCATTCAGAAGTCAAGTCAGTGCCCATGTTTGGGTACTGTTGGTGCCAAAATTACATATTTAGCCAGTGGTGTGAAAAATGGTGGAAGTTGACAAGTGATATTTCTGTTGAAGTACTCACAACCAAGAGAACCCCAAAGAGAAGCACTTATGAACACAATAATCATCAGTGTCTCCATTTGAGGTTATCTGAATGTGATTCCAATAACATCTATCTTCAGTTTCCGTCTGTAGCATATGTCCTGTTCAACTGCCCCAACAAGTAGCACTTACTGAATTCAAACTCAAGCCAATGCTCAAGTTGGGCCAATATCAGCGACTTGCAGTGTGCGGTCTTCTTTGCTCATGAGTTTCTTCGTATTTCTGTTCTTTCTGGCATCTCCTGTGGTGTGTCCCAGCTGCAGTGGAAGTGGTGTTTCTTGCAGAAAGTTGCCCTTCTTAAATACCAAATGCAGCCATTCCCACCCAACTCCGCCTTCTTTTTGATGAAGTTTCACTGGCTCTGTGAGGAGACAACCATCACCTTAAATGTATGCGAGTCGTTAGCAGTTGAGTGGTCAATTTGATCAGCAGTCCTTTAAAGCAATACAATGAAGCACAGTTAACACTGAATATCTACTCCAAAAGGTAAATCTGCTAGTGGTGTGAAAATGGTGGAAATTGACTGTCTCAGCATTTGACCAGTGATATTTCTGTGGAAGAACTCACTACCAAGAAAACCCCAAAGAGTAGCACTTATGAACACAATAATCATCAGTGTATCCATTTGAGGTTATCTGAATGTGATTCCAATAACATCTTTCTTCAGTTTCCGTCTGTAGCATATCAACTCCATCAGTGATATTTCTGTTGAAGTACTCACAACCAAGAGAACCCCAAAGAGAAGCACTTATGAACACAAGAATCATCAGTGTCTCCATTTGAGGTGATCTGAGAGGGAATCCCATAAAATATTGCTTCCAATGCATTCAGTTGCTTTTGTCAATTAAAACTACCCCAATGAGTAGCACTTACTGAATTCAACAGTCAAGTCAATGCTCAAATTAGGGTGATATGCATGACTTTCAAAACACGTCAGTATTCTTCAACCGGTAACACACAATCTAAAATGGCTGTCTTAATTAATTCTTTAAAAAGTAAGCTGGGACTTCAGAGGTCAGAAACATTACCCCAACAAGTAGCACTTACTGCATTCAGAAGTCAAGTCAGTGCCCAAGTTAGAGTGATATGTATGACTTTCAAAACATGTCAGTATTTTTCAACCGATCTAAAATGGCTGTCTTAATTCATTCTTTAAAAAGTAAGCTGGGACTTCAGAGGTCAGCAACATTACCCCAACAAGTAGCACTTACTGCATTCAGAAGTCAAGTCAGTGCCCATGTTTGGGTACTGTTGGTGCCAAAATTACATATTTAGCCAGTGGTGTGAAAATGGTGGAAGTCGACAAGTGATATTTCTGTTGAAGAACTCACAACCAAGAGAACCCCAAAGAGAAGCACTTATGAACACAATAATCATCAGTGTCTCCATTTGAGGTTATCTGAATGTGATTCCAATAACATCTTTCTTCAGTTTCCGTCTGTAGCATATCAACTCCATCAGTGATATTTCTGTTGAAGTACTCACAACCAAGAGAACCCCAAAGAGAAGCACTTATGAACACAAGAATCATCAGTGTCTCCATTTGAGGTGATCTGAGAGGGAATCCCATAAAATATTACTTCCAATGCATTCAGTTGCTTTTGTCAATTAAAACTACCCCAATGAGTAGCACTTACTGAATTCAACAGTCAAGTCAATGCTCAAATTAGGGTGATATGCATGACTTTCAAAACACGTCAGTATTCTTCAACCGGTAACACACAATCTAAAATGGCTGTCTTAATTAATTCTTTAAAAAGTAAGCTGGGACTTCAGAGGTCAGAAACATTACCCCAACAAGTAGCACTTACTGCATTCAGAAGTCAAGTCAGTGCCCAAGTTAGAGTGATATGTATGACTTTCAAAACATGTCAGTATTTTTCAACCGATCTAAAATGGCTGTCTTAATTAATTCTTTAAAAAGTAAGCTGGGACTTCAGAGGTCAGCAACATTACCCCAACAAGTAGCACTTACTGCATTCAGAAGTCAAGTCAGTGCCCATGTTTGGGTACTGTTGGTGCCAAAATTACATATTTAGCCAGTGGTGTGAAAATGGTGGAAGTTGACAAGTGATATTTCTGTTGAAGTACTCACAACCAAGACAACACCAAAGAGAAGCACTTATGAACACAAGAATCATCAGTGTCTCCATTTGAGGTGATCTGAGAGGGAATCCAATAACATCTATCTTCAGTTTCCGTCTGTAGCATATGTCCTGTTCAACTGCCCCAACAAGTAGCACTTACTGAATTCAAACTCAAGCCAATGCTCAAGTTGGGCCAATATCAGCGACTTGCAGTGTGCGGTCTTCTTTGCTCATGAGTTTCTTCGTATTTCTGTTCTTTCTGGCATCTCCTGTGGTGTGTCCCAGCTGCAGTGGAAGTGGTGTTTCTTGCAGAAAGTTGCCCTTCTTAAATACCAAATGCAGCCATTCCCACCCAACTCCGCCTTCTTTTTGATGAAGTTTCACTGGCTCTGTGAGGAGACAACCATCACCTTAAATGTATGCGAGTCGTTAGCAGTTGAGTGGTCAATTTGATCAGCAGTCCTTTAAAGCAATACAATGAAGCACAGTTAACACTGAATATCTACTCCAAAAGGTAAATCTGCTAGTGGTGTGAAAATGGTGGAAATTGACTGTCTCAGCATTTGACCAGTGATATTTCTGTGGAAGAACTCACTACCAAGAAAACCCCAAAGAGTAGCACTTATGAACACAATAATCATCAGTGTATCCATTTGAGGTTATCTGAATGTGATTCCAATAACATCTTTCTTCAGTTTCCGTCTGTAGCATATCAACTCCATCAGTGATATTTCTGTTGAAGTACTCACAACCAAGAGAACCCCAAAGAGAAGCACTTATGAACACAAGAATCATCAGTGTCTCCATTTGAGGTGATCTGAGAGGGAATCCCATAAAATATTGCTTCCAATGCATTCAGTTGCTTTTGTCAATTAAAACTACCCCAATGAGTAGCACTTACTGAATTCAACAGTCAAGTCAATGCTCAAATTAGGGTGATATGCATGACTTTCAAAACACGTCAGTATTCTTCAACCGGTAACACACAATCTAAAATGGCTGTCTTAATTAATTCTTTAAAAAGTAAGCTGGGACTTCAGAGGTCAGAAACATTACCCCAACAAGTAGCACTTACTGCATTCAGAAGTCAAGTCAGTGCCCAAGTTAGAGTGATATGTATGACTTTCAAAACATGTCAGTATTTTTCAACCGATCTAAAATGGCTGTCTTAATTCATTCTTTAAAAAGTAAGCTGGGACTTCAGAGGTCAGCAACATTACCCCAACAAGTAGCACTTACTGCATTCAGAAGTCAAGTCAGTGCCCATGTTTGGGTACTGTTGGTGCCAAAATTACATATTTAGCCAGTGGTGTGAAAATGGTGGAAGTCGACAAGTGATATTTCTGTTGAAGAACTCACAACCAAGAGAACCCCAAAGAGAAGCACTTATGAACACAATAATCATCAGTGTCTCCATTTGAGGTTATCTGAATGTGATTCCAATAACATCTTTCTTCAGTTTCCGTCTGTAGCATATCAACTCCATCAGTGATATTTCTGTTGAAGTACTCACAACCAAGAGAACCCCAAAGAGAAGCACTTATGAACACAAGAATCATCAGTGTCTCCATTTGAGGTGATCTGAGAGGGAATCCAATAACATCTATCTTCAGTTTCCGTCTGTAGCATATGTCCTGCTCAACTGCCCCAACAAGTAGCACTTACTGAATTCAAACTCAAGCCAATTCTCAAGTTGGGCCAATATCAGCGACTTGCAGTGTGCGGTCTTCTTTGCTCATGAGTTTCTTCGTATTTCTGTTCTTTCTGGCATCTCCTGTGGTGTGTCCCAGCTGCAGTGGAAGTGGTGTTTCTTGCAGAAAGTTGCCCTTCTTAAATACCAAATGCAGCCATTCCCACCCAACTCCGCCTTCTTTTTGATGAAGTTTCAATGGCTCTGTGAGGAGACAACCATCACCTTAAATGTATGCGAGTCGTTAGCAGTTGAGTGGTCAATTGATCAGCAGTCCTTTAAAGCAATACAATGAAGCACAGTTAACACTGAATATCTACTCCAAAAGGTAAATATGCTAGTGGTGTGAAAATGGTGGAAATTGACTGTCTCAGCATTTGACCAGTGATATTTCTGTGGAAGAACTCACTACCAAGAAAACCCCAAAGAGTAGCACTTATGAACACAATAATCATCAGTGTATCCATTTGAGGTTATCTGAATGTGATTCCAATAACATCTTTCTTCAGTTTCCGTCTGTAGCATATCAACTCCATCAGTGATATTTCTGTTGAAGTACTCACAACCAAGAGAACCCCAAAGAGAAGCACTTATGAACACAAGAATCATCAGTGTCTCCATTTGAGGTGATCTGAGAGGGAATCCCATAAAATATTACTTCCAATGCATTCAGTTGCTTTTGTCAATTAAAACTACCCCAATGAGTAGCACTTACTGAATTCAACAGTCAAGTCAATGCTCAAATTAGGGTGATATGCATGACTTTCAAAACACGTCAGTATTCTTCAACCGGTAACACACAATATAAAATGGCTGTCTTAATTAATTCTTTAAAAAGTAAGCTGGGACTTCAGAGGTCAGAAACATTACCCCAACAAGTAGCACTTACTGCATTCAGAAGTCAAGTCAGTGCCCAAGTTAGAGTGATATGTATGACTTTCAAAACATGTCAGTATTTTTCAACCGATCTAAAATGGCTGTCTTAATTCATTCTTTAAAAAGTAAGCTGGGACTTCAGAGGTCAGCAACATTACCCCAACAAGTAGCACTTACTGCATTCAGAAGTCAAGTCAGTGCCCATGTTTGGGTACTGTTGGTGCCAAAATTACATATTTAGCCAGTGGTGTGAAAATGGTGGAAGTTGACAAGTGATATTTCTGTTGAAGTACTCACAACCAAGACAACACCAAAGAGAAGCACTTATGAACACAAGAATCATCAGTGTCTCCATTTGAGGTGATCTGAGAGGGAATCCAATAACATCTATCTTCAGTTTCCGTCTGTAGCATATGTCCTGTTCAACTGCCCCAACAAGTAGCACTTACTGAATTCAAACTCAAGCCAATTCTCAAGTTGGGCCAATATCAGCGACTTGCAGTGTGCGGTCTTCTTTGCTCATGAGTTTCTTCGTATTTCTGTTCTTTCTGGCATCTCCTGTGGTGTGTCCCAGCTGCAGTGGAAGTGGTGTTTCTTGCAGAAAGTTGCCCTTCTTAAATACCAAATGCAGCCATTCCCACCCAACTCCGCCTTCTTTTTGATGAAGTTTCAATGGCTCTGTGAGGAGACAACCATCACCTTAAATGTATGCGAGTCGTTAGCAGTTGAGTGGTCAATTTGATCAGCAGTCCTTTAAAGCAATACAATGAAGCACAGTTAACACTGAATATCTACTCCAAAGGTAAATCTGCTAGTGGTGTGAAAATGGTGGAAATTGACTGTCTCAGCATTTGACCAGTGATATTTCTGTGGAAGAACTCACTACCAAGAAAACCCCAAAGAGTAGCACTTATGAACACAATAATCATCAGTGTATCCATTTGAGGTTATCTGAATGTGATTCCAATAACATCTTTCTTCAGTTTCCGTCTGTAGCATATCAACTCCATCAGTGATATTTCTGTTGAAGTACTCACAACCAAGAGAACCCCAAAGAGAAGCACTTATGAACACAAGAATCATCAGTGTCTCCATTTGAGGTGATCTGAGAGGGAATCCCATAAAATATTGCTTCCAATGCATTCAGTTGCTTTTGTCAATTAAAACTACCCCAATGAGTAGCACTTACTGAATTCAACAGTCAAGTCAATGCTCAAATTAGGGTGATATGCATGACTTTCAAAACACGTCAGTATTCTTCAACCGGTAACACACAATATAAAATGGCTGTCTTAATTAATTCTTTAAAAAGTAAGCTGGGACTTCAGAGGTCAGAAACATTACCCCAACAAGTAGCACTTACTGCATTCAGAAGTCAAGTCAGTGCCCAAGTTAGAGTGATATGTATGACTTTCAAAACATGTCAGTATTTTTCAACCGATCTAAAATGGCTGTCTTAATTAATTCTTTAAAAAGTAAGCTGGGACTTCAGAGGTCAGCAACATTACCCCAACAAGTAGCACTTACTGCATTCAGAAGTCAAGTCAGTGCCCATGTTTGGGTACTGTTGGTGCCAAAATTACATATTTAGCCAGTGGTGTGAAAATGGTGGAAGTTGATAAGTGATATTTCTGTTGAAGTACTCACAACCAAGACAACACCAAAGAGAAGCACTTATGAACACAAGAATCATCAGTGTCTCCATTTGAGGTGATCTGAGAGGGAATCCAATAACATCTATCTTCAGTTTCCGTCTGTAGCATATGTCCTGTTCAACTGCCCAACAAGTAGCACTTACTGAATTCAAACTCAAGCCAATTCTCAAGTTGGGCCAATATCAGCGACTTGCAGTGTGCGGTCTTCTTTGCTCATGAGTTTCTTCGTATTTCTGTTCTTTCTGGCATCTCCTGTGGTGTGTCCCAGCTGCAGTGGAAGTGGTGTTTCTTGCAGAAAGTTGCCCTTCTTAAATACCAAATGCAGCCATTCCCACCCAACTCCGCCTTCTTTTTGATGAAGTTTCAATGGCTCTGTGAGGAGACAACCATCACCTTAAATGTATGCGAGTCGTTAGCAGTTGAGTGGTCAATTTGATCAGCAGTCCTTTAAAGCAATACAATGAAGCACAGTTAACACTGAATATCTACTCCAAAAGGTAAATCTGCTAGTGGTGTGAAAATGGTGGAAATTGACTGTCTCAGCATTTGACCAGTGATATTTCTGTGGAAGAACTCACTACCAAGAAAACCCCAAAGAGTAGCACTTATGAACACAATAATCATCAGTGTATCCATTTGAGGTTATCTGAATGTGATTCCAATAACATCTTTCTTCAGTTTCCGTCTGTAGCATATCAACTCCATCAGTGATATTTCTGTTGAAGTACTCACAACCAAGAGAACCCCAAAGAGAAGCACTTATGAACACAAGAATCATCAGTGTCTCCATTTGAGGTGATCTGAGAGGGAATCCCATAAAATATTACTTCCAATGCATTCAGTTGCTTTTGTCAATTAAAACTACCCCAATGAGTAGCACTTACTGAATTCAACAGTCAAGTCAATGCTCAAATTAGGGTGATATGCATGACTTTCAAAACACGTCAGTATTCTTCAACCGGTAACACACAATATAAAATGGCTGTCTTAATTAATTCTTTAAAAAGTAAGCTGGGACTTCAGAGGTCAGAAACATTACCCCAACAAGTAGCACTTACTGCATTCAGAAGTCAAGTCAGTGCCCAAGTTAGAGTGATATGTATGACTTTCAAAACATGTCAGTATTTTTCAACCGATCTAAAATGGCTGTCTTAATTAATTCTTTAAAAAGTAAGCTGGGACTTTAGAGGTCAGCTACATTACCCCAACAAGTAGCACTTACTGCATTCAGAAGTCAAGTCAGTGCCCATGTTTGGGTACTGTTGGTGCCAAAATTACATATTTAGCCAGTGGTGTGAAAATGGTGGAAGTTGACATGTGATATTTCTGTTGAAGTACTCACAACCAAGAGAACCCCAAAGAGAAGCACTTATGAACACAAGAATCATCAGTGTCTCCATTTGAGGTGATCTGAGAGGGAATCCCATAAAATATTGCTTCCAATGCATTCAGTTGCTTTTGTCAATTAAAACTACCCCAATGAGTAGCACTTACTGAATTCAACAGTCAAGTCAATGCTCAAATTAGGGTGATATGCATGACTTTCAAAACACGTCAGTATTCTTCAACCGGTAACACACAATCTAAAATGGCTGTCTTAATTAATTCTTTAAAAAGTAAGCTGGGACTTCAGAGGTCAGAAACATTACCCCAACAAGTAGCACTTACTGCATTCAGAAGTCAAGTCAGTGCCCAAGTTAGAGTGATATGTATGACTTTCAAAACATGTCAGTATTTTTCAACCGATCTAAAATGGCTGTCTTAATTAATTCTTTAAAAAGTAAGCTGGGACTTCAGAGGTCAGCAACATTACCCCAACAAGTAGCACTTACTGCATTCAGAAGTCAAGTCAGTGCCCATGTTTGGGTACTGTTGGTGCCAAAATTACATATTTAGCCAGTGGTGTGAAAATGGTGGAAGTTGACAAGTGATATTTCTGTTGAAGAACTCACAACCAAGAGAACCCCAAAGAGAAGCACTTATGAACACAATAATCATCAGTGTCTCCATTTGAGGTTATCTGAATGTGATTCCAATAACATCTTTCTTCAGTTTCCTGTCTGTAGCATATCAACTCCATCAGTGATATTTCTGTTGAAGTACTCACAACCAAGAGAACCCCAAAGAGAAGCACTTATGAACACAAGAATCATCAGTGTCTCCATTTGAGGTGATCTGAGAGGGAATCCCATAAAATATTACTTCCAATGCATTCAGTTGCTTTTGTCAATTAAAACTACCCCAATGAGTAGCACTTACTGAATTCAACAGTCAAGTCAATGCTCAAATTAGGGTGATATGCATGACTTTCAAAACACGTCAGTATTCTTCAACCGGTAACACACAATCTAAAATGGCTGTCTTAATTAATTCTTTAAAAAGTAAGCTGGGACTTCAGAGGTCAGAAACATTACCCCAACAAGTAGCACTTACTGCATTCAGAAGTCAAGTCAGTGCCCAAGTTAGAGTGATATGTATGACTTTCAAAACATGTCAGTATTTTTCAACCGATCTAAAATGGCTGTCTTAATTAATTCTTTAAAAAGTAAGCTGGGACTTCAGAGGTCAGCAACATTACCCCAACAAGTAGCACTTACTGCATTCAGAAGTCAAGTCAGTGCCCATGTTTGGGTACTGTTGGTGCCAAAATTACATATTTAGCCAGTGGTGTGAAAATGGTGGAAGTTGACAAGTGATATTTCTGTTGAGGTACTCACAACCAAGACAACACCAAAGAGAAGCACTTATGAACACAAGAATCATCAGTGTCTCCATTTGAGGTTATCTGAGAGGGAATCCAATAACATCTATCTTCAGTTTCCGTCTGTAGCATATGTCCTGTTCAACTGCCCCAACAAGTAGCACTTACTGAATTCAAACTCAAGCCAATTCTCAAGTTGGGCCAATATCAGCGACTTGCAGTGTGCGGTCTTCTTTGCTCATGAGTTTCTTCGTATTTCTGTTCTTTCTGGCATCTCCTGTGGTGTGTCCCAGCTGCAGTGGAAGTGGTGTTTCTTGCAGAAAGTTGCCCTTCTTAAATACCAAATGCAGCCATTCCCACCCAACTCCGCCTTCTTTTTGATGAAGTTTCAATGGCTCTGTGAGGAGACAACCATCACCTTAAATGTATGCGAGTCGTTAGCAGTTGAGTGGTCAATTTGATCAGCAGTCCTTTAAAGCAATACAATGAAGCACAGTTAACACTGAATATCTACTCCAAAAGGTAAATCTGCTAGTGGTGTGAAAATGGTGGAAATTGACTGTCTCAGCATTTGACCAGTGATATTTCTGTGGAAGAACTCACTACCAAGAAAACCCCAAAGAGTAGCACTTATGAACACAATAATCATCAGTGTATCCATTTGAGGTTATCTGAATGTGATTCCAATAACATCTTTCTTCAGTTTCCGTCTGTAGCATATCAACTCCATCAGTGATATTTCTGTTGAAGTACTCACAACCAAGAGAACCCCAAAGAGAAGCACTTATGAACACAAGAATCATCAGTGTCTCCATTTGAGGTGATCTGAGAGGGAATCCCATAAAATATTACTTCCAATGCATTCAGTTGCTTTTGTCAATTAAAACTACCCCAATGAGTAGCACTTACTGAATTCAACAGTCAAGTCAATGCTCAAATTAGGGTGATATGCATGACTTTCAAAACACGTCAGTATTCTTCAACCGGTAACACACAATATAAAATGGCTGTCTTAATTAATTCTTTAAAAAGTAAGCTGGGACTTCAGAGGTCAGCAACATTACCCCAACAAGTAGCACTTACTGCATTCAGAAGTCAAGTCAGTGCCCATGTTTGGGTACTGTTGGTGCCAAAATTACATATTTAGCCAGTGGTGTGAAAATGGTGGAAGTTGACAAGTGATATTTCTGTTGAAGTACTCACAACCAAGACAACACCAAAGAGAAGCACTTATGAACACAAGAATCATCAGTGTCTCCATTTGAGGTGATCTGAGAGGGAATCCCATAAAATATTGCTTCCAATGCATTCAGTTGCTTTTGTCAATTAAAACTACCCCAATGAGTAGCACTTACTGAATTCAACAGTCAAGTCAATGCTCAAATTAGGGTGATATGCATGACTTTCAAAACACGTCAGTATTCTTCAACCGGTAACACACAATCTAAAATGGCTGTCTTAATTAATTCTTTAAAAAGTAAGCTGGGACTTCAGAGGTCAGAAACATTACCCCAACAAGTAGCACTTACTGCATTCAGAAGTCAAGTCAGTGCCCAAGTTAGAGTGATATGTATGACTTTCAAAACATGTCAGTATTTTTCAACCGATCTAAAATGGCTGTCTTAATTCATTCTTTAAAAAGTAAGTTGGGACTTCAGAGGTCAGCAACATTACCCCAACAAGTAGCACTTACTGCATTCAGAAGTCAAGTCAGTGCCCATGTTTGGGTACTGTTGGTGCCAAAATTACATATTTAGCCAGTGGTGTGAAAATGGTGGAAGTTGACAAGTGATATTTCTGTTGAAGAACTCACAACCAAGAGAACCCCAAAGAGAAGCACTTATGAACACAATAATCATCAGTGTCTCCATTTGAGGTTATCTGAATGTGATTCCAATAACATCTTTCTTCAGTTTCCGTCTGTAGCATATCAACTCCATCAGTGATATTTCTGTTGAAGTACTCACAACCAAGAGAACCCCAAAGAGAAGCACTTATGAACACAAGAATCATCAGTGTCTCCATTTGAGGTGATCTGAGAGGGAATCCCATAAAATATTACTTCCAATGCATTCAGTTGCTTTTGTCAATTAAAACTACCCCAATGAGTAGCACTTACTGAATTCAACAGTCAAGTCAATGCTCAAATTAGGGTGATATGCATGACTTTCAAAACACGTCAGTATTCTTCAACCGGTAACACACAATCTAAAATGGCTGTCTTAATTAATTCTTTAAAAAGTAAGCTGGGACTTCAGAGGTCAGAAACATTACCCCAACAAGTAGCACTTACTGCATTCAGAAGTCAAGTCAGTGCCCAAGTTAGAGTGATATGTATGACTTTCAAAACATGTCAGTATTTTTCAACCGATCTAAAATGGCTGTCTTAATTAATTCTTTAAAAAGTAAGCTGGGACTTCAGAGGTCAGCAACATTACCCCAACAAGTAGCACTTACTGCATTCAGAAGTCAAGTCAGTGCCCATGTTTGGGTACTGTTGGTGCCAAAATTACATATTTAGCCAGTGGTGTGAAAATGGTGGAAGTTGACAAGTGATATTTCTGTTGAAGTACTCACAACCAAGACAACACCAAAGAGAAGCACTTATGAACACAAGAATCATCAGTGTCTCCATTTGAGGTGATCTGAGAGGGAATCCAATAACATCTATCTTCAGTTTCCGTCTGTAGCATATGTCCTGTTCAACTGCCCCAACAAGTAGCACTTACTGAATTCAAACTCAAGCCAATGCTCAAGTTGGGCCAATATCAGAGACTTGCAGTGTGCGGTCTTCTTTGCTCATGAGTTTCTTCGTATTTCTGTTCTTTCTGGCATCTCCTGTGGTGTGTCCCAGCTGCAGTGGAAGTGGTGTTTCTTGCAGAAAGTTGCCCTTCTTAAATACCAAATGCAGCCATTCCCACCCAACTCCGCCTTCTTTTGATGAAGTTTCAATGGCTCTGTGAGGAGACAACCATCACCTTAAATGTATGCAAGTCGTTAGCAGTTGAGTGGTCAATTTGATCAGCAGTCCTTTAAAGCAATACAATGAAGCACAGTTAACACTGAATATCTACTCCAAAAGGTAAATCTGCTAGTGGTGTGAAAATGGTGGAAATTGACTGTCTCAGCATTTGACCAGTGATATTTCTGTGGAAGAACTCACTACCAAGAAAACCCCAAAGAGTAGCACTTATGAACACAATAATCATCAGTGTATCCATTTGAGGTTATCTGAATGTGATTCCAATAACATCTTTCTTCAGTTTCCGTCTGTAGCATATCAACTCCATCAGTGATATTTCTGTTGAAGTACTCACAACCAAGAGAACCCCAAAGAGAAGCACTTATGAACACAAGAATCATCAGTGTCTCCATTTGAGGTGATCTGAGAGGGAATCCCATAAAATATTACTTCCAATGCATTCAGTTGCTTTTGTCAATTAAAACTACCCCAATGAGTAGCACTTACTGAATTCAACAGTCAAGTCAATGCTCAAATTAGGGTGATATGCATGACTTTCAAACACGTCAGTATTCTTCAACCGGTAACACACAATATAAAATGGCTGTCTTAATTAATTCTTTAAAAAGTAAGCTGGGACTTCAGAGGTCAGAAACATTACCCCAACAAGTAGCACTTACTGCATTCAGAAGTCAAGTCAGTGCCCAAGTTAGAGTGATATGTATGACTTTCAAAACATGTCAGTATTTTTTCAAACCGATCTAAAATGGCTGACTTAATTAATTCTTTAAAAAGTAAGCTGGGACTTCAGAGGTCAGCAACATTACCCCAACAAGTAGCACTTACTGCATTCAGAAGTCAAGTCAGTGCCCATGTTTGGGTACTGTTGGTGCCAAAATTACATATTTAGCCAGTGGTGTGAAAATGGTGGAAGTTGACAAGTGATATTTCTGTTGAAGTACTCACAACCAAGACAACACCAAAGAGAAGCACTTATGAACACAAGAATCATCAGTGTCTCCATTTGAGGTGATCTGAGAGGGAATCCAATAACATCTATCTTCAGTTTCCGTCTGTAGCATATGTCCTGTTCAACTGCCCCAACAAGTAGCACTTACTGAATTCAAACTCAAGCCAATGCTCAAGTTGGGCCAATATCAGCGACTTGCAGTGTGCGGTCTTCTTTGCTCATGAGTTTCTTCGTATTTCTGTTCTTTCTGGCATCTCCTGTGGTGTGTCCCAGCTGCAGTGGAAGTGGTGTTTCTTGCAGAAAGTTGCCCTTCTTAAATACCAAATGCAGCCATTCCCACCCAACTCCGCCTTCTTTTTGATGAAGTTTCACTGGCTCTGTGAGGAGACAACCATCACCTTAAATGTATGCGAAGTCGTTAGCAGTTGAGTGGTCAATTTGATCAGCAGTCCTTTAAAGCAATACAATGAAGCACAGTTAACACTGAATATCTACTCCAAAAGGTAAATCTGCTAGTGGTGTGAAAATGGTGGAAATTGACTGTCTCAGCATTTGACCAGTGATATTTCTGTGGAAGAACTCACTACCAAGAAAACCCCAAAGAGTAGCACTTATGAACACAATAATCATCAGTGTATCCATTTGAGGTTATCTGAATGTGATTCCAATAACATCTTTCTTCAGTTTCCGTCTGTAGCATATCAACTCCATCAGTGATATTTCTGTTGAAGTACTCACAACCAAGAGAACCCCAAAGAGAAGCACTTATGAACACAAGAATCATCAGTGTCTCCATTTGAGGTGATCTGAGAGGGAATCCCATAAAATATTGCTTCCAATGCATTCAGTTGCTTTTGTCAATTAAAACTACCCCAATGAGTAGCACTTACTGAATTCAACAGTCAAGTCAATGCTCAAATTAGGGTGATATGCATGACTTTCAAAACACGTCAGTATTCTTCAACCGGTAACACACAATCTAAAATGGCTGTCTTAATTAATTCTTTAAAAAGTAAGCTGGGACTTCAGAGGTCAGAAACATTACCCCAACAAGTAGCACTTACTGCATTCAGAAGTCAAGTCAGTGCCCAAGTTAGAGTGATATGTATGACTTTCAAAACATGTCAGTATTTTTCAACCGATCTAAAATGGCTGTCTTAATTAATTCTTTAAAAAGTAAGCTGGGACTTCAGAGGTCAGCAACATTACCCCAACAAGTAGCACTTACTGCATTCAGAAGTCAAGTCAGTGCCCATGTTTGGGTACTGTTGGTGCCAAAATTACATATTTAGCCAGTGGTGTGAAAATGGTGGAAGTCGACAAGTGATATTTCTGTTGAAGAACTCACAACCAAGAGAACCCCAAAGAGAAGCACTTATGAACACAATAATCATCAGTGTCTCCATTTGAGGTTATCTGAATGTGATTCCAATAACATCTTTCTTCAGTTTCCGTCTGTAGCATATCAACTCCATCAGTGATATTTCTGTTGAAGTACTCACAACCAAGAGAACCCCAAAGAGAAGCACTTATGAACACAAGAATCATCAGTGTCTCCATTTGAGGTGATCTGAGAGGGAATCCAATAACATCTATCTTCAGTTTCCGTCTGTAGCATATGTCCTGCTCAACTGCCCCAACAAGTAGCACTTACTGAATTCAAACTCAAGCCAATTCTCAAGTTGGGCCAATATCAGCGACTTGCAGTGTGCGGTCTTCTTTGCTCATGAGTTTCTTCGTATTTCTGTTCTTTCTGGCATCTCCTGTGGTGTGTCCCAGCTGCAGTGGAAGTGGTGTTTCTTGCAGAAAGTTGCCCTTCTTAAATACCAAATGCAGCCATTCCCACCCAACTCCGCCTTCTTTTTGATGAAGTTTCAATGGCTCTGTGAGGAGACAACCATCACCTTAAATGTATGCGAGTCGTTAGCAGTTGAGTGGTCAATTTGATCAGCAGTCCTTTAAAGCAATACAATGAAGCACAGTTAACACTGAATATCTACTCCAAAAGGTAAATCTGCTAGTGGTGTGAAAATGGTGGAAATTGACTGTCTCAGCATTTGACCAGTGATATTTCTGTGGAAGAACTCACTACCAAGAAAACCCCAAAGAGTAGCACTTATGAACACAATAATCATCAGTGTATCCATTTGAGGTTATCTGAATGTGATTCCAATAACATCTTTCTTCAGTTTCCGTCTGTAGCATATCAACTCCATCAGTGATATTTCTGTTGAAGTACTCACAACCAAGAGAACCCCAAAGAGAAGCACTTATGAACACAAGAATCATCAGTGTCTCCATTTGAGGTGATCTGAGAGGGAATCCCATAAAATATTACTTCCAATGCATTCAGTTGCTTTTGTCAATTAAAACTACCCCAATGAGTAGCACTTACTGAATTCAACAGTCAAGTCAATGCTCAAATTAGGGTGATATGCATGACTTTCAAAACACGTCAGTATTCTTCAACCGGTAACACACAATCTAAAATGGCTGTCTTAATTAATTCTTTAAAAAGTAAGCTGGGACTTCAGAGGTCAGAAACATTACCCCAACAAGTAGCACTTACTGCATTCAGAAGTCAAGTCAGTGCCCAAGTTAGAGTGATATGTATGACTTTCAAAACATGTCAGTATTTTTCAACCGATCTAAAATGGCTGTCTTAATTAATTCTTTAAAAAGTAAGCTGGGACTTCAGAGGTCAGCAACATTACCCCAACAAGTAGCACTTACTGCATTCAGAAGTCAAGTCAGTGCCCATGTTTGGGTACTGTTGGTGCCAAAATTACATATTTAGCCAGTGGTGTGAAAATGGTGGAAGTTGACAAGTGATATTTCTGTTGAGGTACTCACAACCAAGACAACACCAAAGAGAAGCACTTATGAACACAAGAATCATCAGTGTCTCCATTTGAGGTGATCTGAGAGGGAATCCAATAACATCTATCTTCAGTTTCCGTCTGTAGCATATGTCCTGTTCAACTGCCCCAACAAGTAGCACTTACTGAATTCAAACTCAAGCCAATTCTCAAGTTGGGCCAATATCAGCGACTTGCAGTGTGCGGTCTTCTTTGCTCATGAGTTTCTTCGTATTTCTGTTCTTTCTGGCATCTCCTGTGGTGTGTCCCAGCTGCAGTGGAAGTGGTGTTTCTTGCAGAAAGTTGCCCTTCTTAAATACCAAATGCAGCCATTCCCACCCAACTCCGCCTTCTTTTTGATGAAGTTTCAATGGCTCTGTGAGGAGACAACCATCACCTTAAATGTATGCGAGTCGTTAGCAGTTGAGTGGTCAATTTGATCAGCAGTCCTTTAAAGCAATACAATGAAGCACAGTTAACACTGAATATCTACTCCAAAAGGTAAATCTGCTAGTGGTGTGAAAATGGTGGAAATTGACTGTCTCAGCATTTGACCAGTGATATTTCTGTGGAAGAACTCACTACCAAGAAAACCCCAAAGAGTAGCACTTATGAACACAATAATCATCAGTGTATCCATTTGAGGTTATCTGAATGTGATTCCAATAACATCTTTCTTCAGTTTCCGTCTGTAGCATATCAACTCCATCAGTGATATTTCTGTTGAAGTACTCACAACCAAGAGAACCCCAAAGAGAAGCACTTATGAACACAAGAATCATCAGTGTCTCCATTTGAGGTGATCTGAGAGGGAATCCCATAAAATATTACTTCCAATGCATTCAGTTGCTTTTGTCAATTAAAACTACCCCAATGAGTAGCACTTACTGAATTCAACAGTCAAGTCAATGCTCAAATTAGGGTGATATGCATGACTTTCAAAACACGTCAGTATTCTTCAACCGGTAACACACAATCTAAAATGGCTGTCTTAATTAATTCTTTAAAAAGTAAGCTGGGACTTCAGAGGTCAGAAACATTACCCCAACAAGTAGCACTTACTGCATTCAGAAGTCAAGTCAGTGCCCAAGTTAGAGTGATATGTATGACTTTCAAAACATGTCAGTATTTTTCAACCGATCTAAAATGGCTGTCTTAATTCATTCTTTAAAAAGTAAGCTGGGACTTCAGAGGTCAGCAACATTACCCCAACAAGTAGCACTTACTGCATTCAGAAGTCAAGTCAGTGCCCATGTTTGGGTACTGTTGGTGCCAAAATTACATATTTAGCCAGTGGTGTGAAAATGGTGGAAGTCGACAAGTGATATTTCTGTTGAAGAACTCACAACCAAGAGAACCCCAAAGAGAAGCACTTATGAACACAATAATCATCAGTGTCTCCATTTGAGGTTATCTGAATGTGATTCCAATAACATCTTTCTTCAGTTTCCGTCTGTAGCATATCAACTCCATCAGTGATATTTCTGTTGAAGTACTCACAACCAAGAGAACCCCAAAGAGAAGCACTTATGAACACAAGAATCATCAGTGTCTCCATTTGAGGTGATCTGAGAGGGAATCCCATAAAATATTACTTCCAATGCATTCAGTTGCTTTTGTCAATTAAAACTACCCCAATGAGTAGCACTTACTGAATTCAACAGTCAAGTCAATGCTCAAATTAGGGTGATATGCATGACTTTCAAAACACGTCAGTATTCTTCAACCGGTAACACACAATCTAAAATGGCTGTCTTAATTAATTCTTTAAAAAGTAAGCTGGGACTTCAGAGGTCAGAAACATTACCCCAACAAGTAGCACTTACTGCATTCAGAAGTCAAGTCAGTGCCCAAGTTAGAGTGATATGTATGACTTTCAAAACATGTCAGTATTTTTCAACCGATCTAAAATGGCTGTCTTAATTCATTCTTTAAAAAGTAAGCTGGGACTTCAGAGGTCAGCAACATTACCCCAACAAGTAGCACTTACTGCATTCAGAAGTCAAGTCAGTGCCCATGTTTGGGTACTGTTGGTGCCAAAATTACATATTTAGCCAGTGGTGTGAAAATGGTGGAAGTTGACAAGTGATATTTCTGTTGAAGTACTCACAACCAAGACAACACCAAAGAGAAGCACTTATGAACACAAGAATCATCAGTGTCTCCATTTGAGGTGATCTGAGAGGGAATCCCATAAAATATTGCTTCCAATGCATTCAGTTGCTTTTGTCAATTAAAATTACCCCAATGAGTAGCACTTACTGAATTCAACAGTCAAGTCAATGCTCAAATTAGGGTGATATGCATGACTTTCAAAACACGTCAGTATTCTTCAACCGGTAACACACAATCTAAAATGGCTGTCTTAATTAATTCTTTAAAAAGTAAGCTGGGACTTCAGAGGTCAGCAACATTACCCCAACAAGTAGCACTTACTGCATTCAGAAGTCAAGTCAGTGCCCATGTTTGGGTACTGTTGGTGCCAAAATTACATATTTAGCCAGTGGTGTGAAAATGGTGGAAGTTGACAAGTGATATTTCTGTTGAAGTACTCACAACCAAGAGAACCCCAAAGAGAAGCACTTATGAACACAATAATCATCAGTGTCTCCATTTGAGGTTATCTGAATGTGATTCCAATAACATCTATCTTCAGTTTCCGTCTGTAGCATATGTCCTGTTCAACTGCCCCAACAAGTAGCACTTACTGAATTCAAACTCAAGCCAATGCTCAAGTTGGGCCAATATCAGCGACTTGCAGTGTGCGGTCTTCTTTGCTCATGAGTTTCTTCGTATTTCTGTTCTTTCTGGCATCTCCTGTGGTGTGTCCCAGCTGCAGTGGAAGTGGTGTTTCTTGCAGAAAGTTGCCCTTCTTAAATACCAAATGCAGCCATTCCCACCCAACTCCGCCTTCTTTTTGATGAAGTTTCACTGGCTCTGTGAGGAGACAACCATCACCTTAAATGTATGCGAGTCGTTAGCAGTTGAGTGGTCAATTTGATCAGCAGTCCTTTAAAGCAATACAATGAAGCACAGTTAACACTGAATATCTACTCCAAAAGGTAAATCTGCTAGTGGTGTGAAAATGGTGGAAATTGACTGTCTCAGCATTTGACCAGTGATATTTCTGTGGAAGAACTCACTACCAAGAAAACCCCAAAGAGTAGCACTTATGAACACAATAATCATCAGTGTATCCATTTGAGGTTATCTGAATGTGATTCCAATAACATCTTTCTTCAGTTTCCGTCTGTAGCATATCAACTCCATCAGTGATATTTCTGTTGAAGTACTCACAACCAAGAGAACCCCAAAGAGAAGCACTTATGAACACAAGAATCATCAGTGTCTCCATTTGAGGTGATCTGAGAGGGAATCCCATAAAATATTGCTTCCAATGCATTCAGTTGCTTTTGTCAATTAAAACTACCCCAATGAGTAGCACTTACTGAATTCAACAGTCAAGTCAATGCTCAAATTAGGGTGATATGCATGACTTTCAAAACACGTCAGTATTCTTCAACCGGTAACACACAATCTAAAATGGCTGTCTTAATTAATTCTTTAAAAAGTAAGCTGGGACTTCAGAGGTCAGAAACATTACCCCAACAAGTAGCACTTACTGCATTCAGAAGTCAAGTCAGTGCCCAAGTTAGAGTGATATGTATGACTTTCAAAACATGTCAGTATTTTTCAACCGATCTAAAATGGCTGTCTTAATTCATTCTTTAAAAAGTAAGCTGGGACTTCAGAGGTCAGCAACATTACCCCAACAAGTAGCACTTACTGCATTCAGAAGTCAAGTCAGTGCCCATGTTTGGGTACTGTTGGTGCCAAAATTACATATTTAGCCAGTGGTGTGAAAATGGTGGAAGTCGACAAGTGATATTTCTGTTGAAGAACTCACAACCAAGAGAACCCCAAAGAGAAGCACTTATGAACACAATAATCATCAGTGTCTCCATTTGAGGTTATCTGAATGTGATTCCAATAACATCTTTCTTCAGTTTCCGTCTGTAGCATATCAACTCCATCAGTGATATTTCTGTTGAAGTACTCACAACCAAGAGAACCCCAAAGAGAAGCACTTATGAACACAAGAATCATCAGTGTCTCCATTTGAGGTGATCTGAGAGGGAATCCCATAAAATATTACTTCCAATGCATTCAGTTGCTTTTGTCAATTAAAACTACCCCAATGAGTAGCACTTACTGAATTCAACAGTCAAGTCAATGCTCAAATTAGGGTGATATGCATGACTTTCAAAACACGTCAGTATTCTTCAACCGGTAACACACAATCTAAAATGGCTGTCTTAATTAATTCTTTAAAAAGTAAGCTGGGACTTCAGAGGTCAGAAACATTACCCCAACAAGTAGCACTTACTGCATTCAGAAGTCAAGTCAGTGCCCAAGTTAGAGTGATATGTATGACTTTCAAAACATGTCAGTATTTTTCAACCGATCTAAAATGGCTGTCTTAATTAATTCTTTAAAAAGTAAGCTGGGACTTCAGAGGTCAGCAACATTACCCCAACAAGTAGCACTTACTGCATTCAGAAGTCAAGTCAGTGCCCATGTTTGGGTACTGTTGGTGCCAAAATTACATATTTAGCCAGTGGTGTGAAAATGGTGGAAGTTGACAAGTGATATTTCTGTTGAAGTACTCACAACCAAGACAACACCAAAGAGAAGCACTTATGAACACAAGAATCATCAGTGTCTCCATTTGAGGTGATCTGAGAGGGAATCCAATAACATCTATCTTCAGTTTCCGTCTGTAGCATATGTCCTGTTCAACTGCCCCAACAAGTAGCACTTACTGAATTCAAACTCAAGCCAATGCTCAAGTTGGGCCAATATCAGCGACTTGCAGTGTGCGGTCTTCTTTGCTCATGAGTTTCTTCGTATTTCTGTTCTTTCTGGCATCTCCTGTGGTGTGTCCCAGCTGCAGTGGAAGTGGTGTTTCTTGCAGAAAGTTGCCCTTCTTAAATACCAAATGCAGCCATTCCCACCCAACTCCGCCTTCTTTTTGATGAAGTTTCACTGGCTCTGTGAGGAGACAACCATCACCTTAAATGTATGCGAGTCGTTAGCAGTTGAGTGGTCAATTTGATCAGCAGTCCTTTAAAGCAATACAATGAAGCACAGTTAACACTGAATATCTACTCCAAAAGGTAAATCTGCTAGTGGTGTGAAAATGGTGGAAATTGACTGTCTCAGCATTTGACCAGTGATATTTCTGTGGAAGAACTCACTACCAAGAAAACCCCAAAGAGTAGCACTTATGAACACAATAATCATCAGTGTATCCATTTGAGGTTATCTGAATGTGATTCCAATAACATCTTTCTTCAGTTTCCGTCTGTAGCATATCAACTCCATCAGTGATATTTCTGTTGAAGTACTCACAACCAAGAGAACCCCAAAGAGAAGCACTTATGAACACAAGAATCATCAGTGTCTCCATTTGAGGTGATCTGAGAGGGAATCCCATAAAATATTGCTTCCAATGCATTCAGTTGCTTTTGTCAATTAAAACTACCCCAATGAGTAGCACTTACTGAATTCAACAGTCAAGTCAATGCTCAAATTAGGGTGATATGCATGACTTTCAAAACACGTCAGTATTCTTCAACCGGTAACACACAATCTAAAATGGCTGTCTTAATTAATTCTTTAAAAAGTAAGCTGGGACTTCAGAGGTCAGAAACATTACCCCAACAAGTAGCACTTACTGCATTCAGAAGTCAAGTCAGTGCCCAAGTTAGAGTGATATGTATGACTTTCAAAACATGTCAGTATTTTTCAACCGATCTAAAATGGCTGTCTTAATTCATTCTTTAAAAAGTAAGCTGGGACTTCAGAGGTCAGCAACATTACCCCAACAAGTAGCACTTACTGCATTCAGAAGTCAAGTCAGTGCCCATGTTTGGGTACTGTTGGTGCCAAAATTACATATTTAGCCAGTGGTGTGAAAATGGTGGAAGTCGACAAGTGATATTTCTGTTGAAGAACTCACAACCAAGAGAACCCCAAAGAGAAGCACTTATGAACACAATAATCATCAGTGTCTCCATTTGAGGTTATCTGAATGTGATTCCAATAACATCTTTCTTCAGTTTCCGTCTGTAGCATATCAACTCCATCAGTGATATTTCTGTTGAAGTACTCACAACCAAGAGAACCCCAAAGAGAAGCACTTATGAACACAAGAATCATCAGTGTCTCCATTTGAGGTGATCTGAGAGGGAATCCAATAACATCTATCTTCAGTTTCCGTCTGTAGCATATGTCCTGCTCAACTGCCCCAACAAGTAGCACTTACTGAATTCAAACTCAAGCCAATTCTCAAGTTGGGCCAATATCAGCGACTTGCAGTGTGCGGTCTTCTTTGCTCATGAGTTTCTTCGTATTTCTGTTCTTTCTGGCATCTCCTGTGGTGTGTCCCAGCTGCAGTGGAAGTGGTGTTTCTTGCAGAAAGTTGCCCTTCTTAAATACCAAATGCAGCCATTCCCACCCAACTCCGCCTTCTTTTTGATGAAGTTTCAATGGCTCTGTGAGGAGACAACCATCACCTTAAATGTATGCGAGTCGTTAGCAGTTGAGTGGTCAATTTGATCAGCAGTCCTTTAAAGCAATACAATGAAGCACAGTTAACACTGAATATCTACTCCAAAAGGTAAATCTGCTAGTGGTGTGAAAATGGTGGAAATTGACTGTCTCAGCATTTGACCAGTGATATTTCTGTGGAAGAACTCACTACCAAGAAAACCCCAAAGAGTAGCACTTATGAACACAATAATCATCAGTGTATCCATTTGAGGTTATCTGAATGTGATTCCAATAACATCTTTCTTCAGTTTCCGTCTGTAGCATATCAACTCCATCAGTGATATTTCTGTTGAAGTACTCACAACCAAGAGAACCCCAAAGAGAAGCACTTATGAACACAAGAATCATCAGTGTCTCCATTTGAGGTGATCTGAGAGGGAATCCCATAAAATATTACTTCCAATGCATTCAGTTGCTTTTGTCAATTAAAACTACCCCAATGAGTAGCACTTACTGAATTCAACAGTCAAGTCAATGCTCAAATTAGGGTGATATGCATGACTTTCAAAACACGTCAGTATTCTTCAACCGGTAACACACAATATAAAATGGCTGTCTTAATTAATTCTTTAAAAAGTAAGCTGGGACTTCAGAGGTCAGAAACATTACCCCAACAAGTAGCACTTACTGCATTCAGAAGTCAAGTCAGTGCCCAAGTTAGAGTGATATGTATGACTTTCAAAACATGTCAGTATTTTTCAACCGATCTAAAATGGCTGTCTTAATTAATTCTTTAAAAAGTAAGCTGGGACTTCAGAGGTCAGCAACATTACCCCAACAAGTAGCACTTACTGCATTCAGAAGTCAAGTCAGTGCCCATGTTTGGGTACTGTTGGTGCCAAAATTACATATTTAGCCAGTGGTGTGAAAATGGTGGAAGTTGACAAGTGATATTTCTGTTGAAGTACTCACAACCAAGACAACACCAAAGAGAAGCACTTATGAACACAAGAATCATCAGTGTCTCCATTTGAGGTGATCTGAGAGGGAATCCAATAACATCTATCTTCAGTTTCCGTCTGTAGCATATGTCCTGTTCAACTGCCCCAACAAGTAGCACTTACTGAATTCAAACTCAAGCCAATTCTCAAGTTGGGCCAATATCAGCGACTTGCAGTGTGCGGTCTTCTTTGCTCATGAGTTTCTTCGTATTTCTGTTCTTTCTGGCATCTCCTGTGGTGTGTCCCAGCTGCAGTGGAAGTGGTGTTTCTTGCAGAAAGTTGCCCTTCTTAAATACCAAATGCAGCCATTCCCACCCAACTCCGCCTTCTTTTTGATGAAGTTTCAATGGCTCTGTGAGGAGACAACCATCACCTTAAATGTATGCGAGTCGTTAGCAGTTGAGTGGTCAATTTGATCAGCAGTCCTTTAAAGCAATACAATGAAGCACAGTTAACACTGAATATCTACTCCAAAAGGTAAATCTGCTAGTGGTGTGAAAATGGTGGAAATTGACTGTCTCAGCATTTGACCAGTGATATTTCTGTGGAAGAACTCACTACCAAGAAAACCCCAAAGAGTAGCACTTATGAACACAATAATCATCAGTGTATCCATTTGAGGTTATCTGAATGTGATTCCAATAACATCTTTCTTCAGTTTCCGTCTGTAGCATATCAACTCCATCAGTGATATTTCTGTTGAAGTACTCACAACCAAGAGAACCCCAAAGAGAAGCACTTATGAACACAAGAATCATCAGTGTCTCCATTTGAGGTGATCTGAGAGGGAATCCCATAAAATATTACTTCCAATGCATTCAGTTGCTTTTGTCAATTAAAACTACCCCAATGAGTAGCACTTACTGAATTCAACAGTCAAGTCAATGCTCAAATTAGGGTGATATGCATGACTTTCAAAACACGTCAGTATTCTTCAACCGGTAACACACAATATAAAATGGCTGTCTTAATTAATTCTTTAAAAAGTAAGCTGGGACTTCAGAGGTCAGAAACATTACCCCAACAAGTAGCACTTACTGCATTCAGAAGTCAAGTCAGTGCCCAAGTTAGAGTGATATGTATGACTTTCAAAACATGTCAGTATTTTTCAACCGATCTAAAATGGCTGTCTTAATTAATTCTTTAAAAAGTAAGCTGGGACTTCAGAGGTCAGCAACATTACCCCAACAAGTAGCACTTACTGCATTCAGAAGTCAAGTCAGTGCCCATGTTTGGGTACTGTTGGTGCCAAAATTACATATTTAGCCAGTGGTGTGAAAATGGTGGAAGTTGACAAGTGATATTTCTGTTGAAGTACTCACAACCAAGACAACACCAAAGAGAAGCACTTATGAACACAAGAATCATCAGTGTCTCCATTTGAGGTGATCTGAGAGGGAATCCAATAACATCTATCTTCAGTTTCCGTCTGTAGCATATGTCCTGTTCAACTGCCCCAACAAGTAGCACTTACTGAATTCAAACTCAAGCCAATTCTCAAGTTGGGCCAATATCAGCGACTTGCAGTGTGCGGTCTTCTTTGCTCATGAGTTTCTTCGTATTTCTGTTCTTTCTGGCATCTCCTGTGGTGTGTCCCAGCTGCAGTGGAAGTGGTGTTTCTTGCAGAAAGTTGCCCTTCTTAAATACCAAATGCAGCCATTCCCACCCAACTCCGCCTTCTTTTTGATGAAGTTTCAATGGCTCTGTGAGGAGACAACCATCACCTTAAATGTATGCGAGTCGTTAGCAGTTGAGTGGTCAATTTGATCAGCAGTCCTTTAAAGCAATACAATGAAGCACAGTTAACACTGAATATCTACTCCAAAAGGTAAATCTGCTAGTGGTGTGAAAATGGTGGAAATTGACTGTCTCAGCATTTGACCAGTGATATTTCTGTGGAAGAACTCACTACCAAGAAAACCCCAAAGAGTAGCACTTATGAACACAATAATCATCAGTGTATCCATTTGAGGTTATCTGAATGTGATTCCAATAACATCTTTCTTCAGTTTCCGTCTGTAGCATATCAACTCCATCAGTGATATTTCTGTTGAAGTACTCACAACCAAGAGAACCCCAAAGAGAAGCACTTATGAACACAAGAATCATCAGTGTCTCCATTTGAGGTGATCTGAGAGGGAATCCCATAAAATATTACTTCCAATGCATTCAGTTGCTTTTGTCAATTAAAACTACCCCAATGAGTAGCACTTACTGAATTCAACAGTCAAGTCAATGCTCAAATTAGGGTGATATGCATGACTTTCAAAACACGTCAGTATTCTTCAACCGGTAACACACAATATAAAATGGCTGTCTTAATTAATTCTTTAAAAAGTAAGCTGGGACTTCAGAGGTCAGAAACATTACCCCAACAAGTAGCACTTACTGCATTCAGAAGTCAAGTCAGTGCCCAAGTTAGAGTGATATGTATGACTTTCAAAACATGTCAGTATTTTTCAACCGATCTAAAATGGCTGTCTTAATTAATTCTTTAAAAAGTAAGCTGGGACTTTAGAGGTCAGCTACATTACCCCAACAAGTAGCACTTACTGCATTCAGAAGTCAAGTCAGTGCCCATGTTTGGGTACTGTTGGTGCCAAAATTACATATTTAGCCAGTGGTGTGAAAATGGTGGAAGTTGACATGTGATATTTCTGTTGAAGTACTCACAACCAAGAGAACCCCAAAGAGAAGCACTTATGAACACAAGAATCATCAGTGTCTCCATTTGAGGTGATCTGAGAGGGAATCCCATAAAATATTGCTTCCAATGCATTCAGTTGCTTTTGTCAATTAAAACTACCCCAATGAGTAGCACTTACTGAATTCAACAGTCAAGTCAATGCTCAAATTAGGGTGATATGCATGACTTTCAAAACACGTCAGTATTCTTCAACCGGTAACACACAATCTAAAATGGCTGTCTTAATTAATTCTTTAAAAAGTAAGCTGGGACTTCAGAGGTCAGAAACATTACCCCAACAAGTAGCACTTACTGCATTCAGAAGTCAAGTCAGTGCCCAAGTTAGAGTGATATGTATGACTTTCAAAACATGTCAGTATTTTTCAACCGATCTAAAATGGCTGTCTTAATTAATTCTTTAAAAAGTAAGCTGGGACTTCAGAGGTCAGCAACATTACCCCAACAAGTAGCACTTACTGCATTCAGAAGTCAAGTCAGTGCCCATGTTTGGGTACTGTTGGTGCCAAAATTACATATTTAGCCAGTGGTGTGAAAATGGTGGAAGTTGACAAGTGATATTTCTGTTGAAGAACTCACAACCAAGAGAACCCCAAAGAGAAGCACTTATGAACACAATAATCATCAGTGTCTCCATTTGAGGTTATCTGAATGTGATTCCAATAACATCTTTCTTCAGTTTCCGTCTGTAGCATATCAACTCCATCAGTGATATTTCTGTTGAAGTACTCACAACCAAGAGAACCCCAAAGAGAAGCACTTATGAACACAAGAATCATCAGTGTCTCCATTTGAGGTGATCTGAGAGGGAATCCCATAAAATATTACTTCCAATGCATTCAGTTGCTTTTGTCAATTAAAACTACCCCAATGAGTAGCACTTACTGAATTCAACAGTCAAGTCAATGCTCAAATTAGGGTGATATGCATGACTTTCAAAACACGTCAGTATTCTTCAACCGGTAACACACAATCTAAAATGGCTGTCTTAATTAATTCTTTAAAAAGTAAGCTGGGACTTCAGAGGTCAGAAACATTACCCCAACAAGTAGCACTTACTGCATTCAGAAGTCAAGTCAGTGCCCAAGTTAGAGTGATATGTATGACTTTCAAAACATGTCAGTATTTTTCAACCGATCTAAAATGGCTGTCTTAATTAATTCTTTAAAAAGTAAGCTGGGACTTCAGAGGTCAGCAACATTACCCCAACAAGTAGCACTTACTGCATTCAGAAGTCAAGTCAGTGCCCATGTTTGGGTACTGTTGGTGCCAAAATTACATATTTAGCCAGTGGTGTGAAAATGGTGGAAGTTGACAAGTGATATTTCTGTTGAGGTACTCACAACCAAGACAACACCAAAGAGAAGCACTTATGAACACAAGAATCATCAGTGTCTCCATTTGAGGTTATCTGAGAGGGAATCCAATAACATCTATCTTCAGTTTCCGTCTGTAGCATATGTCCTGTTCAACTGCCCCAACAAGTAGCACTTACTGAATTCAAACTCAAGCCAATTCTCAAGTTGGGCCAATATCAGCGACTTGCAGTGTGCGGTCTTCTTTGCTCATGAGTTTCTTCGTATTTCTGTTCTTTCTGGCATCTCCTGTGGTGTGTCCCAGCTGCAGTGGAAGTGGTGTTTCTTGCAGAAAGTTGCCCTTCTTAAATACCAAATGCAGCCATTCCCACCCAACTCCGCCTTCTTTTTGATGAAGTTTCAATGGCTCTGTGAGGAGACAACCATCACCTTAAATGTATGCGAGTCGTTAGCAGTTGAGTGGTCAATTTGATCAGCAGTCCTTTAAAGCAATACAATGAAGCACAGTTAACACTGAATATCTACTCCAAAAGGTAAATCTGCTAGTGGTGTGAAAATGGTGGAAATTGACTGTCTCAGCATTTGACCAGTGATATTTCTGTGGAAGAACTCACTACCAAGAAAACCCCAAAGAGTAGCACTTATGAACACAATAATCATCAGTGTATCCATTTGAGGTTATCTGAATGTGATTCCAATAACATCTTTCTTCAGTTTCCGTCTGTAGCATATCAACTCCATCAGTGATATTTCTGTTGAAGTACTCACAACCAAGAGAACCCCAAAGAGAAGCACTTATGAACACAAGAATCATCAGTGTCTCCATTTGAGGTGATCTGAGAGGGAATCCCATAAAATATTGCTTCCAATGCATTCAGTTGCTTTTGTCAATTAAAACTACCCCAATGAGTAGCACTTACTGAATTCAACAGTCAAGTCAATGCTCAAATTAGGGTGATATGCATGACTTTCAAAACACGTCAGTATTCTTCAACCGGTAACACACAATCTAAAATGGCTGTCTTAATTAATTCTTTAAAAAGTAAGCTGGGACTTCAGAGGTCAGAAACATTACCCCAACAAGTAGCACTTACTGCATTCAGAAGTCAAGTCAGTGCCCAAGTTAGAGTGATATGTATGACTTTCAAAACATGTCAGTATTTTTCAACCGATCTAAAATGGCTGTCTTAATTCATTCTTTAAAAAGTAAGCTGGGACTTCAGAGGTCAGCAACATTACCCCAACAAGTAGCACTTACTGCATTCAGAAGTCAAGTCAGTGCCCATGTTTGGGTACTGTTGGTGCCAAAATTACATATTTAGCCAGTGGTGTGAAAATGGTGGAAGTCGACAAGTGATATTTCTGTTGAAGAACTCACAACCAAGAGAACCCCAAAGAGAAGCACTTATGAACACAATAATCATCAGTGTCTCCATTTGAGGTTATCTGAATGTGATTCCAATAACATCTTTCTTCAGTTTCCGTCTGTAGCATATCAACTCCATCAGTGATATTTCTGTTGAAGTACTCACAACCAAGAGAACCCCAAAGAGAAGCACTTATGAACACAAGAATCATCAGTGTCTCCATTTGAGGTGATCTGAGAGGGAATCCCATAAAATATTACTTCCAATGCATTCAGTTGCTTTTGTCAATTAAAACTACCCCAATGAGTAGCACTTACTGAATTCAACAGTCAAGTCAATGCTCAAATTAGGGTGATATGCATGACTTTCAAAACACGTCAGTATTCTTCAACCGGTAACACACAATCTAAAATGGCTGTCTTAATTAATTCTTTAAAAAGTAAGCTGGGACTTCAGAGGTCAGAAACATTACCCCAACAAGTAGCACTTACTGCATTCAGAAGTCAAGTCAGTGCCCAAGTTAGAGTGATATGTATGACTTTCAAAACATGTCAGTATTTTTCAACCGATCTAAAATGGCTGTCTTAATTCATTCTTTAAAAAGTAAGCTGGGACTTCAGAGGTCAGCAACATTACCCCAACAAGTAGCACTTACTGCATTCAGAAGTCAAGTCAGTGCCCATGTTTGGGTACTGTTGGTGCCAAAATTACATATTTAGCCAGTGGTGTGAAAATGGTGGAAGTTGACAAGTGATATTTCTGTTGAAGTACTCACAACCAAGACAACACCAAAGAGAAGCACTTATGAACACAAGAATCATCAGTGTCTCCATTTGAGGTGATCTGAGAGGGAATCCCATAAAATATTGCTTCCAATGCATTCAGTTGCTTTTGTCAATTAAAATTACCCCAATGAGTAGCACTTACTGAATTCAACAGTCAAGTCAATGCTCAAATTAGGGTGATATGCATGACTTTCAAAACACGTCAGTATTCTTCAACCGGTAACACACAATCTAAAATGGCTGTCTTAATTAATTCTTTAAAAAGTAAGCTGGGACTTCAGAGGTCAGCAACATTACCCCAACAAGTAGCACTTACTGCATTCAGAAGTCAAGTCAGTGCCCATGTTTGGGTACTGTTGGTGCCAAAATTACATATTTAGCCAGTGGTGTGAAAATGGTGGAAGTTGACAAGTGATATTTCTGTTGAAGTACTCACAACCAAGAGAACCCCAAAGAGAAGCACTTATGAACACAATAATCATCAGTGTCTCCATTTGAGGTTATCTGAATGTGATTCCAATAACATCTATCTTCAGTTTCCGTTTGTAGCATATGTCCTGTTCAACTGCCCCAACAAGTAGCACTTACTGAATTCAAACTCAAGCCAATGCTCAAGTTGGGCCAATATCAGAGACTTGCAGTGTGCGGTCTTCTTTGCTCATGAGTTTCTTCGTATTTCTGTTCTTTCTGGCATCTCCTGTGGTGTGTCCCAGCTGCAGTGGAAGTGGTGTTTCTTGCAGAAAGTTGCCCTTCTTAAATACCAAATGCAGCCATTCCCACCCAACTCCGCCTTCTTTTTGATGAAGTTTCAATGGCTCTGTGAGGACACAACCATCACCTTAAATGTATGCAAGTCGTTAGCAGTTGAGTGGTCAATTTGATCAGCAGTCCTTTAAAGCAATACAATGAAGCACAGTTAACACTGAATATCTACTCCAAAAGGTAAATCTGCTAGTGGTGTGAAAATGGTGGAAATTGACTGTCTCAGCATTTGACCTGTGATATTTCTGTGGAAGAACTCACTACCAAGAAAACCCCAAAGAGTAGCACTTATGAACACAATAATCATCAGTGTATCCATTTGAGGTTATCTGAATGTGATTCCAATAACATCTTTCTTCAGTTTCCGTCTGTAGCATATCAACTCCATCAGTGATATTTCTGTTGAAGTACTCACAACCAAGAGAACCCCAAAGAGAAGCACTTATGAACACAAGAATCATCAGTGTCTCCATTTGAGGTGATCTGAGAGGGAATCCCATAAAATATTACTTCCAATGCATTCAGTTGCTTTTGTCAATTAAAACTACCCCAATGAGTAGCACTTACTGAATTCAACAGTCAAGTCAATGCTCAAATTAGGGTGATATGCATGACTTTCAAAACACGTCAGTATTCTTCAACCGGTAACACACAATCTAAAATGGCTGTCTTAATTAATTCTTTAAAAAGTAAGCTGGGACTTCAGAGGTCAGAAACATTACCCCAACAAGTAGCACTTACTGCATTCAGAAGTCAAGTCAGTGCCCAAGTTAGAGTGATATGTATGACTTTCAAAACATGTCAGTATTTTTCAACCGATCTAAAATGGCTGTCTTAATTAATTCTTTAAAAAGTAAGCTGGGACTTCAGAGGTCAGCAACATTACCCCAACAAGTAGCACTTACTGCATTCAGAAGTCAAGTCAGTGCCCATGTTTGGGTACTGTTGGTGCCAAAATTACATATTTAGCCAGTGGTGTGAAAATGGTGGAAGTTGACAAGTGATATTTCTGTTGAAGTACTCACAACCAAGACAACACCAAAGAGAAGCACTTATGAACACAAGAATCATCAGTGTCTCCATTTGAGGTGATCTGAGAGGGAATCCCATAAAATATTGCTTCCAATGCATTCAGTTGCTTTTGTCAATTAAAATTACCCCAATGAGTAGCACTTACTGAATTCAACAGTCAAGTCAATGCTCAAATTAGGGTGATATGCATGACTTTCAAAACACGTCAGTATTCTTCAACCGGTAACACACAATCTAAAATGGCTGTCTTAATTAATTCTTTAAAAAGTAAGCTGGGACTTCAGAGGTCAGCAACATTACCCCAACAAGTAGCACTTACTGCATTCAGAAGTCAAGTCAGTGCCCATGTTTGGGTACTGTTGGTGCCAAAATTACATATTTAGCCAGTGGTGTGAAAATGGTGGAAGTTGACAAGTGATATTTCTGTTGAAGTACTCACAACCAAGAGAACCCCAAAGAGAAGCACTTATGAACACAATAATCATCAGTGTCTCCATTTGAGGTTATCTGAATGTGATTCCAATAACATCTATCTTCAGTTTCCGTTTGTAGCATATGTCCTGTTCAACTGCCCCAACAAGTAGCACTTACTGAATTCAAACTCAAGCCAATGCTCAAGTTGGGCCAATATCAGAGACTTGCAGTGTGCGGTCTTCTTTGCTCATGAGTTTCTTCGTATTTCTGTTCTTTCTGGCATCTCCTGTGGTGTGTCCCAGCTGCAGTGGAAGTGGTGTTTCTTGCAGAAAGTTGCCCTTCTTAAATACCAAATGCAGCCATTCCCACCCAACTCCGCCTTCTTTTTGATGAAGTTTCAATGGCTCTGTGAGGACACAACCATCACCTTAAATGTATGCAAGTCGTTAGCAGTTGAGTGGTCAATTTGATCAGCAGTCCTTTAAAGCAATACAATGAAGCACAGTTAACACTGAATATCTACTCCAAAAGGTAAATCTGCTAGTGGTGTGAAAATGGTGGAAATTGACTGTCTCAGCATTTGACCTGTGATATTTCTGTGGAAGAACTCACTACCAAGAAAACCCCAAAGAGTAGCACTTATGAACACAATAATCATCAGTGTATCCATTTGAGGTTATCTGAATGTGATTCCAATAACATCTTTCTTCAGTTTCCGTCTGTAGCATATCAACTCCATCAGTGATATTTCTGTTGAAGTACTCACAACCAAGAGAACCCCAAAGAGAAGCACTTATGAACACAAGAATCATCAGTGTCTCCATTTGAGGTGATCTGAGAGGGAATCCCATAAAATATTACTTCCAATGCATTCAGTTGCTTTTGTCAATTAAAACTACCCCAATGAGTAGCACTTACTGAATTCAACAGTCAAGTCAATGCTCAAATTAGGGTGATATGCATGACTTTCAAAACACGTCAGTATTCTTCAACCGGTAACACACAATCTAAAATGGCTGTCTTAATTAATTCTTTAAAAAGTAAGCTGGGACTTCAGAGGTCAGAAACATTACCCCAACAAGTAGCACTTACTGCATTCAGAAGTCAAGTCAGTGCCCAAGTTAGAGTGATATGTATGACTTTCAAAACATGTCAGTATTTTTCAACCGATCTAAAATGGCTGTCTTAATTAATTCTTTAAAAAGTAAGCTGGGACTTCAGAGGTCAGCAACATTACCCCAACAAGTAGCACTTACTGCATTCAGAAGTCAAGTCAGTGCCCATGTTTGGGTACTGTTGGTGCCAAAATTACATATTTAGCCAGTGGTGTGAAAATGGTGGAAGTTGACAAGTGATATTTCTGTTGAAGTACTCACAACCAAGACAACACCAAAGAGAAGCACTTATGAACACAAGAATCATCAGTGTCTCCATTTGAGGTGATCTGAGAGGGAATCCAATAACATCTATCTTCAGTTTCCGTCTGTAGCATATGTCCTGTTCAACTGCCCCAACAAGTAGCACTTACTGAATTCAAACTCAAGCCAATGCTCAAGTTGGGCCAATATCAGAGACTTGCAGTGTGCGGTCTTCTTTGCTCATGAGTTTCTTCGTATTTCTGTTCTTTCTGGCATCTCCTGTGGTGTGTCCCAGCTGCAGTGGAAGTGGTGTTTCTTGCAGAAAGTTGCCCTTCTTAAATACCAAATGCAGCCATTCCCACCCAACTCCGCCTTCTTTTTGATGAAGTTTCAATGGCTCTGTGAGGAGACAACCATCACCTTAAATGTATGCAAGTCGTTAGCAGTTGAGTGGTCAATTTGATCAGCAGTCCTTTAAAGCAATACAATGAAGCACAGTTAACACTGAATATCTACTCCAAAAGGTAAATCTGCTAGTGGTGTGAAAATGGTGGAAATTGACTGTCTCAGCATTTGACCAGTGATATTTCTGTGGAAGAACTCACTACCAAGAAAACCCCAAAGAGTAGCACTTATGAACACAATAATCATCAGTGTATCCATTTGAGGTTATCTGAATGTGATTCCAATAACATCTTTCTTCAGTTTCCGTCTGTAGCATATCAACTCCATCAGTGATATTTCTGTTGAAGTACTCACAACCAAGAGAACCCCAAAGAGAAGCACTTATGAACACAAGAATCATCAGTGTCTCCATTTGAGGTGATCTGAGAGGGAATCCCATAAAATATTACTTCCAATGCATTCAGTTGCTTTTGTCAATTAAAACTACCCCAATGAGTAGCACTTACTGAATTCAACAGTCAAGTCAATGCTCAAATTAGGGTGATATGCATGACTTTCAAAACACGTCAGTATTCTTCAACCGGTAACACACAATATAAAATGGCTGTCTTAATTAATTCTTTAAAAAGTAAGCTGGGACTTCAGAGGTCAGCAACATTACCCCAACAAGTAGCACTTACTGCATTCAGAAGTCAAGTCAGTGCCCATGTTTGGGTACTGTTGGTGCCAAAATTACATATTTAGCCAGTGGTGTGAAAATGGTGGAAGTTGACAAGTGATATTTCTGTTGAAGTACTCACAACCAAGACAACACCAAAGAGAAGCACTTATGAACACAAGAATCATCAGTGTCTCCATTTGAGGTGATCTGAGAGGGAATCCAATAACATCTATCTTCAGTTTCCGTCTGTAGCATATGTCCTGTTCAACTGCCCCAACAAGTAGCACTTACTGAATTCAAACTCAAGCCAATGCTCAAGTTGGGCCAATATCAGCGACTTGCAGTGTGCGGTCTTCTTTGCTCATGAGTTTCTTCGTATTTCTGTTCTTTCTGGCATCTCCTGTGGTGTGTCCCAGCTGCAGTGGAAGTGGTGTTTCTTGCAGAAAGTTGCCCTTCTTAAATACCAAATGCAGCCATTCCCACCCAACTCCGCCTTCTTTTTGATGAAGTTTCACTGGCTCTGTGAGGAGACAACCATCACCTTAAATGTATGCGAGTCGTTAGCAGTTGAGTGGTCAATTTGATCAGCAGTCCTTTAAAGCAATACAATGAAGCACAGTTAACACTGAATATCTACTCCAAAAGGTAAATCTGCTAGTGGTGTGAAAATGGTGGAAATTGACTGTCTCAGCATTTGACCAGTGATATTTCTGTGGAAGAACTCACTACCAAGAAAACCCCAAAGAGTAGCACTTATGAACACAATAATCATCAGTGTATCCATTTGAGGTTATCTGAATGTGATTCCAATAACATCTTTCTTCAGTTTCCGTCTGTAGCATATCAACTCCATCAGTGATATTTCTGTTGAAGTACTCACAACCAAGAGAACCCCAAAGAGAAGCACTTATGAACACAAGAATCATCAGTGTCTCCATTTGAGGTGATCTGAGAGGGAATCCCATAAAATATTGCTTCCAATGCATTCAGTTGCTTTTGTCAATTAAAACTACCCCAATGAGTAGCACTTACTGAATTCAACAGTCAAGTCAATGCTCAAATTAGGGTGATATGCATGACTTTCAAAACACGTCAGTATTCTTCAACCGGTAACACACAATCTAAAATGGCTGTCTTAATTAATTCTTTAAAAAGTAAGCTGGGACTTCAGAGGTCAGAAACATTACCCCAACAAGTAGCACTTACTGCATTCAGAAGTCAAGTCAGTGCCCAAGTTAGAGTGATATGTATGACTTTCAAAACATGTCAGTATTTTTCAACCGATCTAAAATGGCTGTCTTAATTCATTCTTTAAAAAGTAAGCTGGGACTTCAGAGGTCAGCAACATTACCCCAACAAGTAGCACTTACTGCATTCAGAAGTCAAGTCAGTGCCCATGTTTGGGTACTGTTGGTGCCAAAATTACATATTTAGCCAGTGGTGTGAAAATGGTGGAAGTCGACAAGTGATATTTCTGTTGAAGAACTCACAACCAAGAGAACCCCAAAGAGAAGCACTTATGAACACAATAATCATCAGTGTCTCCATTTGAGGTTATCTGAATGTGATTCCAATAACATCTTTCTTCAGTTTCCGTCTGTAGCATATCAACTCCATCAGTGATATTTCTGTTGAAGTACTCACAACCAAGAGAACCCCAAAGAGAAGCACTTATGAACACAAGAATCATCAGTGTCTCCATTTGAGGTGATCTGAGAGGGAATCCAATAACATCTATCTTCAGTTTCCGTCTGTAGCATATGTCCTGCTCAACTGCCCCAACAAGTAGCACTTACTGAATTCAAACTCAAGCCAATTCTCAAGTTGGGCCAATATCAGCGACTTGCAGTGTGCGGTCTTCTTTGCTCATGAGTTTCTTCGTATTTCTGTTCTTTCTGGCATCTCCTGTGGTGTGTCCCAGCTGCAGTGGAAGTGGTGTTTCTTGCAGAAAGTTGCCCTTCTTAAATACCAAATGCAGCCATTCCCACCCAACTCCGCCTTCTTTTTGATGAAGTTTCAATGGCTCTGTGAGGAGACAACCATCACCTTAAATGTATGCGAGTCGTTAGCAGTTGAGTGGTCAATTTGATCAGCAGTCCTTTAAAGCAATACAATGAAGCACAGTTAACACTGAATATCTACTCCAAAAGGTAAATCTGCTAGTGGTGTGAAAATGGTGGAAATTGACTGTCTCAGCATTTGACCAGTGATATTTCTGTGGAAGAACTCACTACCAAGAAAACCCCAAAGAGTAGCACTTATGAACACAATAATCATCAGTGTATCCATTTGAGGTTATCTGAATGTGATTCCAATAACATCTTTCTTCAGTTTCCGTCTGTAGCATATCAACTCCATCAGTGATATTTCTGTTGAAGTACTCACAACCAAGAGAACCCCAAAGAGAAGCACTTATGAACACAAGAATCATCAGTGTCTCCATTTGAGGTGATCTGAGAGGGAATCCCATAAAATATTACTTCCAATGCATTCAGTTGCTTTTGTCAATTAAAACTACCCCAATGAGTAGCACTTACTGAATTCAACAGTCAAGTCAATGCTCAAATTAGGGTGATATGCATGACTTTCAAAACACGTCAGTATTCTTCAACCGGTAACACACAATCTAAAATGGCTGTCTTAATTAATTCTTTAAAAAGTAAGCTGGGACTTCAGAGGTCAGAAACATTACCCCAACAAGTAGCACTTACTGCATTCAGAAGTCAAGTCAGTGCCCAAGTTAGAGTGATATGTATGACTTTCAAAACATGTCAGTATTTTTCAACCGATCTAAAATGGCTGTCTTAATTAATTCTTTAAAAAGTAAGCTGGGACTTTCAGAGGTCAGCTACATTACCCCAACAAGTAGCACTTACTGCATTCAGAAGTCAAGTCAGTGCCCATGTTTGGGTACTGTTGGTGCCAAAATTACATATTTAGCCAGTGGTGTGAAAATGGTGGAAGTTGACAAGTGATATTTCTGTTGAAGTACTCACAACCAAGAGAACCCCAAAGAGAAGCACTTATGAACACAAGAATCATCAGTGTCTCCATTTGAGGTGATCTGAGAGGGAATCCCATAAAATATTGCTTCCAATGCATTCAGTTGCTTTTGTCAATTAAAACTACCCCAATGAGTAGCACTTACTGAATTCAACAGTCAAGTCAATGCTCAAATTAGGGTGATATGCATGACTTTCAAAACACGTCAGTATTCTTCAACCGGTAACACACAATCTAAAATGGCTGTCTTAATTAATTCTTTAAAAAGTAAGCTGGGACTTCAGAGGTCAGAAACATTACCCCAACAAGTAGCACTTACTGCATTCAGAAGTCAAGTCAGTGCCCAAGTTAGAGTGATATGTATGACTTTCAAAACATGTCAGTATTTTTCAACCGATCTAAAATGGCTGTCTTAATTCATTCTTTAAAAAGTAAGCTGGGACTTCAGAGGTCAGCAACATTACCCCAACAAGTAGCACTTACTGCATTCAGAAGTCAAGTCAGTGCCCATGTTTGGGTACTGTTGGTGCCAAAATTACATATTTAGCCAGTGGTGTGAAAATGGTGGAAGTTGACAAGTGATATTTCTGTTGAAGAACTCACAACCAAGAGAACCCCAAAGAGAAGCACTTATGAACACAATAATCATCAGTGTCTCCATTTGAGGTTATCTGAATGTGATTCCAATAACATCTTTCTTCAGTTTCCTGTCTGTAGCATATCAACTCCATCAGTGATATTTCTGTTGAAGTACTCACAACCAAGAGAACCCCAAAGAGAAGCACTTATGAACACAAGAATCATCAGTGTCTCCATTTGAGGTGATCTGAGAGGGAATCCCATAAAATATTACTTCCAATGCATTCAGTTGCTTTTGTCAATTAAAACTACCCCAATGAGTAGCACTTACTGAATTCAACAGTCAAGTCAATGCTCAAATTAGGGTGATATGCATGACTTTCAAAACACGTCAGTATTCTTCAACCGGTAACACACAATCTAAAATGGCTGTCTTAATTAATTCTTTAAAAAGTAAGCTGGGACTTCAGAGGTCAGAAACATTACCCCAACAAGTAGCACTTACTGCATTCAGAAGTCAAGTCAGTGCCCAAGTTAGAGTGATATGTATGACTTTCAAAACATGTCAGTATTTTTCAACCGATCTAAAATGGCTGTCTTAATTCATTCTTTAAAAAGTAAGCTGGGACTTCAGAGGTCAGCAACATTACCCCAACAAGTAGCACTTACTGCATTCAGAAGTCAAGTCAGTGCCCATGTTTGGGTACTGTTGGTGCCAAAATTACATATTTAGCCAGTGGTGTGAAAATGGTGGAAGTTGACAAGTGATATTTCTGTTGAAGTACTCACAACCAAGACAACACCAAAGAGAAGCACTTATGAACACAAGAATCATCAGTGTCTCCATTTGAGGTTATCTGAGAGGGAATCCAATAACATCTATCTTCAGTTTCCGTCTGTAGCATATGTCCTGTTCAACTGCCCCAACAAGTAGCACTTACTGAATTCAAACTCAAGCCAATGCTCAAGTTGGGCCAATATCAGCGACTTGCAGTGTGCGGTCTTCTTTGCTCATGAGTTTCTTCGTATTTCTGTTCTTTCTGGCATCTCCTGTGGTGTGTCCCAGCTGCAGTGGAAGTGGTGTTTCTTGCAGAAAGTTGCCCTTCTTAAATACCAAATGCAGCCATTCCCACCCAACTCCGCCTTCTTTTTGATGAAGTTTCACTGGCTCTGTGAGGAGACAACCATCACCTTAAATGTATGCGAGTCGTTAGCAGTTGAGTGGTCAATTTGATCAGCAGTCCTTTAAAGCAATACAATGAAGCACAGTTAACACTGAATATCTACTCCAAAAGGTAAATCTGCTAGTGGTGTGAAAATGGTGGAAATTGACTGTCTCAGCATTTGACCAGTGATATTTCTGTGGAAGAACTCACTACCAAGAAAACCCCAAAGAGTAGCACTTATGAACACAATAATCATCAGTGTATCCATTTGAGGTTATCTGAATGTGATTCCAATAACATCTTTCTTCAGTTTCCGTCTGTAGCATATCAACTCCATCAGTGATATTTCTGTTGAAGTACTCACAACCAAGAGAACCCCAAAGAGAAGCACTTATGAACACAAGAATCATCAGTGTCTCCATTTGAGGTGATCTGAGAGGGAATCCCATAAAATATTACTTCCAATGCATTCAGTTGCTTTTGTCAATTAAAACTACCCCAATGAGTAGCACTTACTGAATTCAACAGTCAAGTCAATGCTCAAATTAGGGTGATATGCATGACTTTCAAAACACGTCAGTATTCTTCAACCGGTAACACACAATCTAAAATGGCTGTCTTAATTAATTCTTTAAAAAGTAAGCTGGGACTTCAGAGGTCAGAAACATTACCCCAACAAGTAGCACTTACTGCATTCAGAAGTCAAGTCAGTGCCCAAGTTAGAGTGATATGTATGACTTTCAAAACATGTCAGTATTTTTCAACCGATCTAAAATGGCTGTCTTAATTAATTCTTTAAAAAGTAAGCTGGGACTTCAGAGGTCAGCAACATTACCCCAACAAGTAGCACTTACTGCATTCAGAAGTCAAGTCAGTGCCCATGTTTGGGTACTGTTGGTGCCAAAATTACATATTTAGCCAGTGGTGTGAAAATGGTGGAAGTTGACAAGTGATATTTCTGTTGAAGTACTCACAACCAAGACAACACCAAAGAGAAGCACTTATGAACACAAGAATCATCAGTGTCTCCATTTGAGGTGATCTGAGAGGGAATCCCATAAAATATTGCTTCCAATGCATTCAGTTGCTTTTGTCAATTAAAATTACCCCAATGAGTAGCACTTACTGAATTCAACAGTCAAGTCAATGCTCAAATTAGGGTGATATGCATGACTTTCAAAACACGTCAGTATTCTTCAACCGGTAACACACAATCTAAAATGGCTGTCTTAATTAATTCTTTAAAAAGTAAGCTGGGACTTCAGAGGTCAGAAACATTACCCCAACAAGTAGCACTTACTGCATTCAGAAGTCAAGTCAGTGCCCAAGTTAGAGTGATATGTATGACTTTCAAAACATGTCAGTATTTTTCAACCGATCTAAAATGGCTGTCTTAATTCATTCTTTAAAAAGTAAGTTGGGACTTCAGAGGTCAGCAACATTACCCCAACAAGTAGCACTTACTGCATTCAGAAGTCAAGTCAGTGCCCATGTTTGGGTACTGTTGGTGCCAAAATTACATATTTAGCCAGTGGTGTGAAAATGGTGGAAGTTGACAAGTGATATTTCTGTTGAAGAACTCACAACCAAGAGAACCCCAAAGAGAAGCACTTATGAACACAATAATCATCAGTGTCTCCATTTGAGGTTATCTGAATGTGATTCCAATAACATCTTTCTTCAGTTTCCGTCTGTAGCATATCAACTCCATCAGTGATATTTCTGTTGAAGTACTCACAACCAAGAGAACCCCAAAGAGAAGCACTTATGAACACAAGAATCATCAGTGTCTCCATTTGAGGTGATCTGAGAGGGAATCCCATAAAATATTACTTCCAATGCATTCAGTTGCTTTTGTCAATTAAAACTACCCCAATGAGTAGCACTTACTGAATTCAACAGTCAAGTCAATGCTCAAATTAGGGTGATATGCATGACTTTCAAAACACGTCAGTATTCTTCAACCGGTAACACACAATCTAAAATGGCTGTCTTAATTAATTCTTTAAAAAGTAAGCTGGGACTTCAGAGGTCAGAAACATTACCCCAACAAGTAGCACTTACTGCATTCAGAAGTCAAGTCAGTGCCCAAGTTAGAGTGATATGTATGACTTTCAAAACATGTCAGTATTTTTCAACCGATCTAAAATGGCTGTCTTAATTAATTCTTTAAAAAGTAAGCTGGGACTTCAGAGGTCAGCAACATTACCCCAACAAGTAGCACTTACTGCATTCAGAAGTCAAGTCAGTGCCCATGTTTGGGTACTGTTGGTGCCAAAATTACATATTTAGCCAGTGGTGTGAAAATGGTGGAAGTTGACAAGTGATATTTCTGTTGAAGTACTCACAACCAAGACAACACCAAAGAGAAGCACTTATGAACACAAGAATCATCAGTGTCTCCATTTGAGGTGATCTGAGAGGGAATCCAATAACATCTATCTTCAGTTTCCGTCTGTAGCATATGTCCTGTTCAACTGCCCCAACAAGTAGCACTTACTGAATTCAAACTCAAGCCAATGCTCAAGTTGGGCCAATATCAGAGACTTGCAGTGTGCGGTCTTCTTTGCTCATGAGTTTCTTCGTATTTCTGTTCTTTCTGGCATCTCCTGTGGTGTGTCCCAGCTGCAGTGGAAGTGGTGTTTCTTGCAGAAAGTTGCCCTTCTTAAATACCAAATGCAGCCATTCCCACCCAACTCCGCCTTCTTTTTGATGAAGTTTCAATGGCTCTGTGAGGAGACAACCATCACCTTAAATGTATGCAAGTCGTTAGCAGTTGAGTGGTCAATTTGATCAGCAGTCCTTTAAAGCAATACAATGAAGCACAGTTAACACTGAATATCTACTCCAAAAGGTAAATCTGCTAGTGGTGTGAAAATGGTGGAAATTGACTGTCTCAGCATTTGACCAGTGATATTTCTGTGGAAGAACTCACTACCAAGAAAACCCCAAAGAGTAGCACTTATGAACACAATAATCATCAGTGTATCCATTTGAGGTTATCTGAATGTGATTCCAATAACATCTTTCTTCAGTTTCCGTCTGTAGCATATCAACTCCATCAGTGATATTTCTGTTGAAGTACTCACAACCAAGAGAACCCCAAAGAGAAGCACTTATGAACACAAGAATCATCAGTGTCTCCATTTGAGGTGATCTGAGAGGGAATCCCATAAAATATTACTTCCAATGCATTCAGTTGCTTTTGTCAATTAAAACTACCCCAATGAGTAGCACTTACTGAATTCAACAGTCAAGTCAATGCTCAAATTAGGGTGATATGCATGACTTTCAAAACACGTCAGTATTCTTCAACCGGTAACACACAATATAAAATGGCTGTCTTAATTAATTCTTTAAAAAGTAAGCTGGGACTTCAGAGGTCAGCAACATTACCCCAACAAGTAGCACTTACTGCATTCAGAAGTCAAGTCAGTGCCCATGTTTGGGTACTGTTGGTGCCAAAATTACATATTTAGCCAGTGGTGTGAAAATGGTGGAAGTTGACAAGTGATATTTCTGTTGAAGTACTCACAACCAAGACAACACCAAAGAGAAGCACTTATGAACACAAGAATCATCAGTGTCTCCATTTGAGGTGATCTGAGAGGGAATCCAATAACATCTATCTTCAGTTTCCGTCTGTAGCATATGTCCTGTTCAACTGCCCCAACAAGTAGCACTTACTGAATTCAAACTCAAGCCAATGCTCAAGTTGGGCCAATATCAGCGACTTGCAGTGTGCGGTCTTCTTTGCTCATGAGTTTCTTCGTATTTCTGTTCTTTCTGGCATCTCCTGTGGTGTGTCCCAGCTGCAGTGGAAGTGGTGTTTCTTGCAGAAAGTTGCCCTTCTTAAATACCAAATGCAGCCATTCCCACCCAACTCCGCCTTCTTTTTGATGAAGTTTCACTGGCTCTGTGAGGAGACAACCATCACCTTAAATGTATGCGAGTCGTTAGCAGTTGAGTGGTCAATTTGATCAGCAGTCCTTTAAAGCAATACAATGAAGCACAGTTAACACTGAATATCTACTCCAAAAGGTAAATCTGCTAGTGGTGTGAAAATGGTGGAAATTGACTGTCTCAGCATTTGACCAGTGATATTTCTGTGGAAGAACTCACTACCAAGAAAACCCCAAAGAGTAGCACTTATGAACACAATAATCATCAGTGTATCCATTTGAGGTTATCTGAATGTGATTCCAATAACATCTTTCTTCAGTTTCCGTCTGTAGCATATCAACTCCATCAGTGATATTTCTGTTGAAGTACTCACAACCAAGAGAACCCCAAAGAGAAGCACTTATGAACACAAGAATCATCAGTGTCTCCATTTGAGGTGATCTGAGAGGGAATCCCATAAAATATTGCTTCCAATGCATTCAGTTGCTTTTGTCAATTAAAACTACCCCAATGAGTAGCACTTACTGAATTCAACAGTCAAGTCAATGCTCAAATTAGGGTGATATGCATGACTTTCAAAACACGTCAGTATTCTTCAACCGGTAACACACAATCTAAAATGGCTGTCTTAATTAATTCTTTAAAAAGTAAGCTGGGACTTCAGAGGTCAGAAACATTACCCCAACAAGTAGCACTTACTGCATTCAGAAGTCAAGTCAGTGCCCAAGTTAGAGTGATATGTATGACTTTCAAAACATGTCAGTATTTTTCAACCGATCTAAAATGGCTGTCTTAATTCATTCTTTAAAAAGTAAGCTGGGACTTCAGAGGTCAGCAACATTACCCCAACAAGTAGCACTTACTGCATTCAGAAGTCAAGTCAGTGCCCATGTTTGGGTACTGTTGGTGCCAAAATTACATATTTAGCCAGTGGTGTGAAAATGGTGGAAGTCGACAAGTGATATTTCTGTTGAAGAACTCACAACCAAGAGAACCCCAAAGAGAAGCACTTATGAACACAATAATCATCAGTGTCTCCATTTGAGGTTATCTGAATGTGATTCCAATAACATCTTTCTTCAGTTTCCGTCTGTAGCATATCAACTCCATCAGTGATATTTCTGTTGAAGTACTCACAACCAAGAGAACCCCAAAGAGAAGCACTTATGAACACAAGAATCATCAGTGTCTCCATTTGAGGTGATCTGAGAGGGAATCCAATAACATCTATCTTCAGTTTCCGTCTGTAGCATATGTCCTGCTCAACTGCCCCAACAAGTAGCACTTACTGAATTCAAACTCAAGCCAATTCTCAAGTTGGGCCAATATCAGCGACTTGCAGTGTGCGGTCTTCTTTGCTCATGAGTTTCTTCGTATTTCTGTTCTTTCTGGCATCTCCTGTGGTGTGTCCCAGCTGCAGTGGAAGTGGTGTTTCTTGCAGAAAGTTGCCCTTCTTAAATACCAAATGCAGCCATTCCCACCCAACTCCGCCTTCTTTTTGATGAAGTTTCAATGGCTCTGTGAGGAGACAACCATCACCTTAAATGTATGCGAGTCGTTAGCAGTTGAGTGGTCAATTTGATCAGCAGTCCTTTAAAGCAATACAATGAAGCACAGTTAACACTGAATATCTACTCCAAAAGGTAAATCTGCTAGTGGTGTGAAAATGGTGGAAATTGACTGTCTCAGCATTTGACCAGTGATATTTCTGTGGAAGAACTCACTACCAAGAAAACCCCAAAGAGTAGCACTTATGAACACAATAATCATCAGTGTATCCATTTGAGGTTATCTGAATGTGATTCCAATAACATCTTTCTTCAGTTTCCGTCTGTAGCATATCAACTCCATCAGTGATATTTCTGTTGAAGTACTCACAACCAAGAGAACCCCAAAGAGAAGCACTTATGAACACAAGAATCATCAGTGTCTCCATTTGAGGTGATCTGAGAGGGAATCCCATAAAATATTACTTCCAATGCATTCAGTTGCTTTTGTCAATTAAAACTACCCCAATGAGTAGCACTTACTGAATTCAACAGTCAAGTCAATGCTCAAATTAGGGTGATATGCATGACTTTCAAAACACGTCAGTATTCTTCAACCGGTAACACACAATATAAAATGGCTGTCTTAATTAATTCTTTAAAAAGTAAGCTGGGACTTCAGAGGTCAGAAACATTACCCCAACAAGTAGCACTTACTGCATTCAGAAGTCAAGTCAGTGCCCAAGTTAGAGTGATATGTATGACTTTCAAAACATGTCAGTATTTTTCAACCGATCTAAAATGGCTGTCTTAATTAATTCTTTAAAAAGTAAGCTGGGACTTTAGAGGTCAGCTACATTACCCCAACAAGTAGCACTTACTGCATTCAGAAGTCAAGTCAGTGCCCATGTTTGGGTACTGTTGGTGCCAAAATTACATATTTAGCCAGTGGTGTGAAAATGGTGGAAGTTGACAAGTGATATTTCTGTTGAAGTACTCACAACCAAGAGAACCCCAAAGAGAAGCACTTATGAACACAAGAATCATCAGTGTCTCCATTTGAGGTGATCTGAGAGGGAATCCCATAAAATATTGCTTCCAATGCATTCAGTTGCTTTTGTCAATTAAAACTACCCCAATGAGTAGCACTTACTGAATTCAACAGTCAAGTCAATGCTCAAATTAGGGTGATATGCATGACTTTCAAAACACGTCAGTATTCTTCAACCGGTAACACACAATCTAAAATGGCTGTCTTAATTAATTCTTTAAAAAGTAAGCTGGGACTTCAGAGGTCAGAAACATTACCCCAACAAGTAGCACTTACTGCATTCAGAAGTCAAGTCAGTGCCCAAGTTAGAGTGATATGTATGACTTTCAAAACATGTCAGTATTTTTCAACCGATCTAAAATGGCTGTCTTAATTAATTCTTTAAAAAGTAAGCTGGGACTTCAGAGGTCAGCAACATTACCCCAACAAGTAGCACTTACTGCATTCAGAAGTCAAGTCAGTGCCCATGTTTGGGTACTGTTGGTGCCAAAATTACATATTTAGCCAGTGGTGTGAAAATGGTGGAAGTTGACAAGTGATATTTCTGTTGAAGAACTCACAACCAAGAGAACCCCAAAGAGAAGCACTTATGAACACAATAATCATCAGTGTCTCCATTTGAGGTTATCTGAATGTGATTCCAATAACATCTTTCTTCAGTTTCCGTCTGTAGCATATCAACTCCATCAGTGATATTTCTGTTGAAGTACTCACAACCAAGAGAACCCCAAAGAGAAGCACTTATGAACACAAGAATCATCAGTGTCTCCATTTGAGGTGATCTGAGAGGGAATCCCATAAAATATTACTTCCAATGCATTCAGTTGCTTTTGTCAATTAAAACTACCCCAATGAGTAGCACTTACTGAATTCAACAGTCAAGTCAATGCTCAAATTAGGGTGATATGCATGACTTTCAAAACACGTCAGTATTCTTCAACCGGTAACACACAATCTAAAATGGCTGTCTTAATTAATTCTTTAAAAAGTAAGCTGGGACTTCAGAGGTCAGAAACATTACCCCAACAAGTAGCACTTACTGCATTCAGAAGTCAAGTCAGTGCCCAAGTTAGAGTGATATGTATGACTTTCAAAACATGTCAGTATTTTTCAACCGATCTAAAATGGCTGTCTTAATTAATTCTTTAAAAAGTAAGCTGGGACTTCAGAGGTCAGCAACATTACCCCAACAAGTAGCACTTACTGCATTCAGAAGTCAAGTCAGTGCCCATGTTTGGGTACTGTTGGTGCCAAAATTACATATTTAGCCAGTGGTGTGAAAATGGTGGAAGTTGACAAGTGATATTTCTGTTGAGGTACTCACAACCAAGACAACACCAAAGAGAAGCACTTATGAACACAAGAATCATCAGTGTCTCCATTTGAGGTTATCTGAGAGGGAATCCAATAACATCTATCTTCAGTTTCCATCTGTAGCATATGTCCTGTTCAACTGCCCCAACAAGTAGCACTTACTGAATTCAAACTCAAGCCAATTCTCAAGTTGGGCCAATATCAGCGACTTGCAGTGTGCGGTCTTCTTTGCTCATGAGTTTCTTCGTATTTCTGTTCTTTCTGGCATCTCCTGTGGTGTGTCCCAGCTGCAGTGGAAGTGGTGTTTCTTGCAGAAAGTTGCCCTTCTTAAATACCAAATGCAGCCATTCCCACCCAACTCCGCCTTCTTTTTGATGAAGTTTCAATGGCTCTGTGAGGAGACAACCATCACCTTAAATGTATGCGAGTCGTTAGCAGTTGAGTGGTCAATTTGATCAGCAGTCCTTTAAAGCAATACAATGAAGCACAGTTAACACTGAATATCTACTCCAAAAGGTAAATCTGCTAGTGGTGTGAAAATGGTGGAAATTGACTGTCTCAGCATTTGACCAGTGATATTTCTGTGGAAGAACTCACTACCAAGAAAACCCCAAAGAGTAGCACTTATGAACACAATAATCATCAGTGTATCCATTTGAGGTTATCTGAATGTGATTCCAATAACATCTTTCTTCAGTTTCCGTCTGTAGCATATCAACTCCATCAGTGATATTTCTGTTGAAGTACTCACAACCAAGAGAACCCCAAAGAGAAGCACTTATGAACACAAGAATCATCAGTGTCTCCATTTGAGGTGATCTGAGAGGGAATCCCATAAAATATTGCTTCCAATGCATTCAGTTGCTTTTGTCAATTAAAACTACCCCAATGAGTAGCACTTACTGAATTCAACAGTCAAGTCAATGCTCAAATTAGGGTGATATGCATGACTTTCAAAACACGTCAGTATTCTTCAACCGGTAACACACAATCTAAAATGGCTGTCTTAATTAATTCTTTAAAAAGTAAGCTGGGACTTCAGAGGTCAGAAACATTACCCCAACAAGTAGCACTTACTGCATTCAGAAGTCAAGTCAGTGCCCAAGTTAGAGTGATATGTATGACTTTCAAAACATGTCAGTATTTTTCAACCGATCTAAAATGGCTGTCTTAATTAATTCTTTAAAAAGTAAGCTGGGACTTCAGAGGTCAGCAACATTACCCCAACAAGTAGCACTTACTGCATTCAGAAGTCAAGTCAGTGCCCATGTTTGGGTACTGTTGGTGCCAAAATTACATATTTAGCCAGTGGTGTGAAAATGGTGGAAGTTGACAAGTGATATTTCTGTTGAAGTACTCACAACCAAGAGAACCCCAAAGAGAAGCACTTATGAACACAAGAATCATCAGTGTCTCCATTTGAGGTTATCTGAATGTGATTCCAATAACATCTATCTTCAGTTTCCGTCTGTAGCATATGTCCTGTTCAACTGCCCCAACAAGTAGCACTTACTGAATTCAAACTCAAGCCAATGCTCAAGTTGGGCCAATATCAGCGACTTGCAGTGTGCGGTCTTCTTTGCTCATGAGTTTCTTCGTATTTCTGTTCTTTCTGGCATCTCCTGTGGTGTGTCCCAGCTGCAGTGGAAGTGGTGTTTCTTGCAGAAAGTTGCCCTTCTTAAATACCAAATGCAGCCATTCCCACCCAACTCCGCCTTCTTTTTGATGAAGTTTCAATGGCTCTGTGAGGAGACAACCATCACCTTAAATGTATGCAAGTCGTTAGCAGTTGAGTGGTCAATTTGATCAGCAGTCCTTTAAAGCAATACAATGAAGCACAGTTAACACTGAATATCTACTCCAAAAGGTAAATCTGCTAGTGGTGTGAAAATGGTGGAAATTGACTGTCTCAGCATTTGACCAGTGATATTTCTGTGGAAGAACTCACTACCAAGAAAACCCCAAAGAGTAGCACTTATGAACACAATAATCATCAGTGTATCCATTTGAGGTTATCTGAATATGATTCCAATAACATCTTTCTTCAGTTTCCGTCTGTAGCATATCAACTCCATCAGTGATATTTCTGTTGAAGTACTCACAACCAAGAGAACCCCAAAGAGAAGCACTTATGAACACAAGAATCATCAGTGTCTCCATTTGAGGTGATCTGAGAGGGAATCCCATAAAATATTACTTCCAATGCATTCAGTTGCTTTTGTCAATTAAAACTACCCCAATGAGTAGCACTTACTGAATTCAACAGTCAAGTCAATGCTCAAATTAGGGTGATATGCATGACTTTCAAAACACATCAGTATTCTTCAACCGGTAACACACAATCTAAAATGGCTGTCTTAATTAATTCTTTAAAAAGTAAGCTGGGACTTCAGAGGTCAGAAACATTACCCCAACAAGTAGCACTTACTGCATTCAGAAGTCAAGTCAGTGCCCAAGTTAGAGTGATATGTATGACTTTCAAAACATGTCAGTATTTTTCAACCGATCTAAAATGGCTGTCTTAATTAATTCTTTAAAAAGTAAGCTGGGACTTCAGAGGTCAGCAACATTACCCCAACAAGTAGCACTTACTGCATTCAGAAGTCAAGTCAGTGCCCATGTTTGGGTACTGTTGGTGCCAAAATTACATATTTAGCCAGTGGTGTGAAAATGGTGGAAGTTGACAAGTGATATTTCTGTTGAAGTACTCACAACCAAGACAACACCAAAGAGAAGCACTTATGAACACAAGAATCATCAGTGTCTCCATTTGAGGTGATCTGAGAGGGAATCCCATAAAATATTGCTTCCAATGCATTCAGTTGCTTTTGTCAATTAAAATTACCCCAATGAGTAGCACTTACTGAATTCAACAGTCAAGTCAATGCTCAAATTAGGGTGATATGCATGACTTTCAAAACACGTCAGTATTCTTCAACCGGTAACACACAATCTAAAATGGCTGTCTTAATTAATTCTTTAAAAAGTAAGCTGGGACTTCAGAGGTCAGCAACATTACCCCAACAAGTAGCACTTACTGCATTCAGAAGTCAAGTCAGTGCCCATGTTTGGGTACTGTTGGTGCCAAAATTACATATTTAGCCAGTGGTGTGAAAATGGTGGAAGTTGACAAGTGATATTTCTGTTGAAGTACTCACAACCAAGAGAACACCAAAGAGAAGCACTTATGAACACAATAATCATCAGTGTCTCCATTTGAGGTTATCTGAATGTGATTCCAATAACATCTATCTTCAGTTTCCGTCTGTAGCATATGTCCTGTTCAACTGCCCCAACAAGTAGCACTTACTGAATTCAAACTCAAGCCAATGCTCAAGTTGGGCCAATATCAGCGACTTGCAGTGTGCGGTCTTCTTTGCTCATGAGTTTCTTCGTATTTCTGTTCTTTCTGGCATCTCCTGTGGTGTGTCCCAGCTGCAGTGGAAGTGGTGTTTCTTGCAGAAAGTTGCCCTTCTTAAATACCAAATGCAGCCATTCCCACCCAACTCCGCCTTCTTTTTGATGAAGTTTCACTGGCTCTGTGAGGAGACAACCATCACCTTAAATGTATGCGAGTCGTTAGCAGTTGAGTGGTCAATTCTCTTCAGCAGTCCTTTAAAGCAATACAATGAAGCACAGTTAACACTGAATATATACTCCAAAAGGTAAATCTGCCATAACACTTCAAGACAGCTTCTGTTGCATGTCTATAAAATGAAATGTACATAATGTTGATGTAAGAAATCAGTACAGTATCACACCAACACTGAAGAACTTCATTCTATTTTCTAGTAGCATTTACTGAGGTCAGCAACATTACCCCAACAAGTAGCACTTACTGCATTCAGAAGTCAAGTCAGTGTCCATGTTTGGGTACTGTTGGTGCCAAAATTACATTTTTAGCCAGTGGTGTGAAAATGGTGGAAATTGACCTGTGATATATCTGTTGAAGTACTCACAACCAAGACAACCCCAAAGAGAAGCACTTATGAACACAAAAATCATCAGTGTTTCCATTTGAGGTGATCTGAGAGGGAATCCCATAAAATATTACTTCTAATGCATTCAGTTGCTTTTGTCAATTAAAACTACCCCAATGAGTAGCACTTACTGAATTCAACAGTCAAGTCAATGCTCAAATTAGGGTGATATGCATGACTTTCAAAACACGTCAGTATTCTTCAACCGGTAACACACAATCTAAAATGTCTGTCTTAATTAATTATTTTTTTTGTTATATATGTATTCTGTTTTTTCTTTGTTTCTTTTTCTTATAACAAAATAAAATTAAATATGGATAAAACAAAATAAACATAAATAGGTAGATAGCAGTGGCGGCTGGTGGAAATTTTTCTTGGTGGGGCTGTGCCACATCCAATCAATTTCAGCAAACATCCCTGTATGATTTAATGCAAAAAAAGAGTGAAGGTATCAAAAACACATTACTACTTTGCAGTTAAACAATTAACAATTATTTTATTCCAACAGGAAGAGTAAATAATGCTTTGAAAAACACAACAGTATACAATTTACTCAGTGGTGGAATGTAACTAAGTACTTAAATACAATTTTGAGGTACTTTACTTGAGTATTTCCATGTTCTGCTACTTTTTACTTCTACTCAACTACATCTCAGAGGGAAATATTAGACTTTTTTACTCCACTACATTTATGTGACAACTTTAGTTACTTTACAGATTCAGATTATTAATACAAAATATAATCACATTACAATCAAATTACACATTACAATTAAATCAGACATATTACTGGGTGAATTCCATATTTAAAACACAAATAGTGACAATTTGTATAATTTGTATTATTCTCAACGTGGATATAGATGCTGCCTTTATGCTGCTGTTGCATTGTGGGAAACGTAGTTCTGCAGCCGCCCCAATGTTCTCTCAACATTTCTGTGACGTTTTTGCAACGTGATATCGTTCACTGGAAATGTCTCAACTTCCGCCTCTTCTGTGCAGCGGAGGGAGCAACAGAAACGTTACTTAAACGGTGTAGAAACGTTTCTCCGGGTCTCAGTGTTCAGTAACTTAAATGGAGCATGTTAACGGAGACAACCGGGACTGGCCGCTGCAGCGACGAGTGGAGGGTATTGTGAACAAACATATGGCAGACATTGCTCGAGAAACCCTCCAGCAGAGGCTGTCTGCTGCGTCCGATGAGATGCACAGTCTGGCTGAACATGTCTCCAGACGCTCCTCAGGGGAAGAGTTCAAAGACGAGTCCCGAAGAGGGGACGTGAGCTTCGGCATAGAGCCGCCGCTCTCCTCCGCCTGCAGCTCCGGAGCCGCTGACAAGTCACTTTGTGCCCCATCCACAGGTAGACTGTCAGCTGCACAGAAAAACCTGGGAATAGTTTTTATCTAACTAAATGGTCTGGCAGGAAGGTGGACAATAAAGTTAATGTTAAAATCCACACTAAACATTAGTGCTTTTAAAGTATTTAAAGCAATGGTGTGCAGCAATGTACATTTACTGCTATTTTCGCTGTCTGATGATGTGTAATATTCAATCTATAGTATTATTTCTATAGGTAAAATGTATTTTTATTCTAGAATTGAAAAAAAAAGCATTCACTACCACCATTATTCATTAGCCATTGTATTTATTTTTCACTTCTTTGAATTAAAATTTAAAAAAAATTATATTATTCATTATTTAATTTAGGGCTGTCAGTTAATTAGAATACTCACAGGTAGACTGTTAGCTGCCAACCATTGACTTCACTCCACAGGTAGACTGTTACCTGACAACCAGTGATTTCACTCCGCAGGTAGACTGGTAGCTGTCATACAGTGATCTCACTCCACAGAAAAAAACATGGGAATACTTTTTATCTGTCTAAATGGTCTGGCAGGAAGGTGGAAAATAAAGTTAATGTTAAAATGCAAAAAAAAATTAGTGCTTTAAAGTATTTAAAGCAGTGGTGTGCTGCAATGCACATTTACTGCTATTTTCACTGTCTGGTGATGTATAATCTTCATATATTATTGTTTCTAAAGGTAAAATGTATTTTTACTCTAGCATTTCAAAAAACATTTACTATTCATTAGCCATTGTTTTTTATTTTATTTTATGATTTATGGTATTTGTTTGTGAAAGTTAGTATCTGGGAATAGGTACAAATGTTGACAGAATTATTTGGAACATACTTAATAAAACAAACTCACCTTCACTTCTTTGAATTACAATTTAAAAAAAATATATATTATACATTATTTAATTTAGGGCTGTCAGTCAATTAGAATACTCACTGGTAGCCTGTCAGCTGCCAATCAGTGATTTCACTCCACAGAAAAAGCCTGGGAATAGTTTTTATCTTTTATCTTTAAATGTAGCAAAATAATATTACATTATTATTATTTTAACAGAAGAGTAAATAAATAAGGGAATTAATACAAAGGTAAATAAATAAAGAAGGAAATTAAAACAGAAATATCAATTTATGTCACATTTTATCAATTAATTAATGGCTACATTTATTTTTTATATTATTTTTGCGACATGTATTTATTTATTCATTTTATTTTTGATTTTGGCAAGTTCTGTCCTCCATACAAGACCTCTGACATTTTAGAAATAAATGTTCAATAGTTTAATCTTCATCACAATTATCAATAGGGCACCCGGCACCCTTTCGTTTTAACAAAGCAAGTCCACTTTACCACCGCTAGTCTAACTGATACAAGCCACATAATATCTTGTGTATTTTCTGATAAGTACTTACTAAATCTGTTTTTAATACATACCTGGGACTCAAATTCATCTAGAGTCTGGTATAGGAAAACACCATACAAGTTATTACATAGTTTAGCATATATGTTTTTGCTGGATATTTCAACCCAATTAATATTTAAGTGTGTAACATTTGTCATCACTGTCGTCACTATACACAAGTTTGTTGTACGGTACAGAGTCTCTTGCGGGTTCTTTTTTCTCGGTCCAACTCAGTGTTTTTACACTCAACTTCTCTCCAACTCCTCCTCTCTAGAGACTGCTGCTCAGAGGAAGATCATTGCTCTACTGGTGGAGATCAAAGAGGAGCAGCAGAGGCAGTGGGCAGTGCTGAGGGATCTTCAGGCTCGACTGCAGGGTCAGACCGGCTACGAGGAAGAGGATGTGGAGGCTCTGGACATGGATCTCCCCCTGAGGACCCTGGAGCAGCTGGATGAGATGGAGAGACAGCTGGATGATGCAGGAATACAAAAGAGAATTGTAATTTAAATAGTGCTGTTTATGTGATGTTAATCTCTAGGTACCTTGAGTCGTTTGCTGTGTGAATGCTCATTGTCTGCTGTGAAACTGTTGTCCAAATTCAAGGTGTCATACCTATCACGGATGGGCGGGGCGACGGTTGACGACGCAGTGAGACGTCTTATGCAGGCTGTGCTTTCATTCGCCGTTGGTTCTGAACTCAACTGGGTGGGCCGCGGACAAAAGAGAAGCTTCAGGAACACTCGCCTCCAAGGGGTCCTCTTCTGTAAGTATCAGACCTGGCATTAACATGCGTCCTGAGTGATTCACAAGAGAACAGCTTTAAGTACGTCTGTTCACACCTGGCATAAGAATGCGTCTCCACATGCATCTCGAGTGACCACCTGTGATTGGATCTCGCTTCCCCTCTCTATATGCAAATAAACACGTGGTAGACGCATGGCTAATAGAGCAGATGTTGTATATTACAGGAATGTCAGTATAATGACGTATGATATAATATCCTACATGTGTGAATTTGGGTGCATTTTATTAATAAAAGGTTAGTGTACCGGCGGTCCCCGGGGACCTCCGTGCCTCCGATACTTCCCTACCCTTTGACGCAAATTGCAATAATTGGGCGTTAATAGTTTTAAAGTACCGTTATTGCCTCCATTAGCTTTGTGACACAGCTGCTGCTGACTGTTTTGATAAACTCCAATAAAGAACTTCCCACTGTTTTTAGGACACTAGCATGCACCTAACCCTTTCACCTTAGGCAGTATCTTTGCCTCACCCGTCCCCCCTGCAACTCTCCCATGGGCCCCTGGGGAGGCGCGCCTCACAGTTTGAAACCCTCTGGACTGTTTGGTTGACCTCTTGTGTCTCCTGGAAGAAGCTCCAGTTGCAACTCTACATTTCAGACTTTGAGTCATGTTTAAATGAGACTTTCTTTCAGGTTTCAGCTGACATTATCATATTGTTTGGATCATGCTAAAAGATTAGAGTTGTTTTGTTATTAAATAAGGGATTTGGTTTGCGTTGCAGGGTCCTAATCTATATCTGATAGAAAACATAAAGAAAAGAATTAGGGCTTTCAACCGTGTGTAATCAAATTAATTGCACATTTTTTATTTATTCAAAATGTACCATAAAGGGAGATTAGTCAAGTATTTATACTCTTATCAACATGGGATTGGGCATATATGCTTAATTTATGCAAATGTATGTTTTTTAGCTTTTAAACTGAACCCGCTACAACCTCCGAAAGACTGAATAGTGGCGTTAAAACTATAAAGAATACGCTATGGTTTAATAAGGATGGTAAATAAATAACGCTGAGCTGTACAAAGGATAATCTCTAGCTTCTTCTTTTAGGTGCTCTGAAACGAACACCAGTGGGTAAGGAGGCCACGCATCACCAGTACGCTGACGTGGTGAAGAAGTGGCTGCGGTTTGCTCCATTCAGACAGGGAGGGACCGGCCGTCGCTGCTACAAACCTCCGATGGAGTTTCCAGATTCTGAGGAAGCTGACAGTTTTAACCAAAGCTGCACACACTGACATTTATCTAACTTATTAGGTATCCCCAAAATACCTAAACATTAGGGTGTCCATTCAGAGACAAGATATCCACATGCTATGATAGCAATATTATTTCTTAAAGACACCTGCAAACTGTACACATCGGGTGTTTTTCCTCCTCCAAAATGTCCTTTTAAAGAGCCCAAATGATGAGACATTTCTCCCAATTCAGTGAGCTGTGTTAAAGACGGAAAACCTAGCAATGGTGTGCCTTTCAGAACTTCACTTAAATATTTTAACATTTGATAAAAATGCAATCTTTCTTTTGAATATATATCAGTCAGTGCACATCAGTCTCAATTGTTTATAGATGGATATGAAGTGTCTTGGAATGAAACCATCCAGTGTATTATATTTTCTGTATGTTAAAGCATTGTTTCACCTATTGTACATTATTTTCTCCCTTTTAATTGCCTAATGCAGGGTTGTAACTCCACTGAGGGCATGTGAGGATTAGTACAGTGGATGTTCACAATTTATACTGTAGGGGGCGACAAAATCAAAGCATTTGTCTCAGAGTGCTTAAAGTTAAGATGTGGTCTGTCATCTCCGGCCTCAAAATGAAACCATAACATCTAATAGAATTTTCAAATTCTCAGTAAACTGAAGACAATATTTCCCAGAAAAAGCGCTTTTTTTCCACATGTTCTTGTGTCTCATTTTGATTTGTTGGTGTGTGTTTTTTGCCAAGTTGCTGGTGTACGATTTATTATTTTAGTAATAAATAACTATTCATTAAATTTTGTATCTATATATTTATTTGTCACATTTTGTTTAACAAAGTTAGGAAAGCAATGTTTAAGTCAAGCCTGATGTTGCCTTACACATAAAAGAATGATCCCAGTCACTTCCACACAGTGAGGCATACAGCTTATTAATTAAACACTGGTCTCAGATCGGAACTTAGTATCAGCCGATACCCAAAGCCCAGGTATCGCTATCGGCATTGGGACTGAAAAAGTCGAATCAGGGCATCTCCACTTACAGGGTCCCCTGAATTGAAATACTGTAGTTTGGATTGTACCTCATTTGTATGCCACTATCAAAAGCGTCTGCCACATGAATTAATGGTCCCATATCGTGCTCATTTTCAGGTTCATACTTGTATTTTGTGTTTCTACTAGAACATGTTTACATGCTGTAATGTTAAAAAAAAAACTTTATTTTCCTCATACTGTCTGCCTGAATATACCTGTATTTACCCTCTGTCTGAAACGCTCCGTTTTAGTGCATTTCAACGGAATTGCAACAGAATTGCGTTGCTAGGCAACAGCTTGGGTCCATGTTTACTTCCTGTCAGCTGATGTTATTTACATACACTGCAACAGGAAATAAACCGGGACACATTTAGAATGTTTACGTTTAAAACTGTGTAATGGTCTAAATATTGTATATTTGTGACATCACAAATGGACAGAAATCCTAAACAGCTTGTTTCAAACGCACAATTTCTGAATACGGGCTGTGTGTATTTCTCCGTATATTGAGCATTTTGATAGTTTAACAGTATTTATAGAGCATATATGTTATATATGTTCTTGGTAACACCTGTGATTTTCCTACTTGGCAAAATGTCTGTTAAGACATGAGTATCATGAATGCAGTATGTTTTCGGTTTGTCAAGAAACATAATGGCCACAGTTAATAATAACTCCACAATTATATTCAGTATATTAAATACTACCATAGTGGAAACTGCCTTTGAAGTGTATAATGTCATTTCATGGAAAAGCATGACAGAGATCAGGTTAAATGCAATCCCACTCTGTTGAAACTCAGTGACTGGACCCAGAGTGGAAGGTTCAATTTAGTACACTTGTATTTTTTCTTCTACAGAAGTGCAATTTCTGCAAAGTATGATTTTTTTCCTTTTGTTTCTGTTCCTCTTTCTACTTCTGATATGTCTATGTTCTAAAATTAAACCTTAAATGAAGGGAGTTCACAGTTAATCACCTGAGCTGCCTGGACAAATTAAATATAATAAGTAGTTAACATGTAGGCCTACCATGTGACATGTGATTTTATATATTTAGCAGTGGTATCGCCAACTCATAAATACATTCTCCTTCCATATCAGTGATACAAATTTCATTTCACGTTTAGGTTTGTTGCTTTGTCTTTATTATTATTATGGTTTTAAAATATACATGGTCTTATTGGAAGAGTATATTACATCCACTCTTGGGTTATTTTTTATGAAAAGGGTATCTCAGTATGTTGTTATTGCTCAGAACTGGAGGTAAAACCCTTAAGCTTTGTAGAGGGACCCTTTATTCTCCCAGTCCAGACACGTGATATGAAAGTTAATGCAGAGTTTGTTTTTGCTCCTTTGCTGTGCTGTGGGGGGAAGGAGGAGGCAGAGTTATCCATCAAGCTGCACAGATAGAAGAGGAAAACCTCCGGAAGTAGTGCTGCGCTACCTTTAAAATAAAAGCATGGAATTGATACTAGAAAAAAATGAAAGAAATGCACAGATGTGGCACCATAAGGGCAATTAGTACAGGGTAAATTTGGTAAGTTATTTTTTTTTTTTTAGACCAACTAGACTCAAACCTAACTGTCCAACATTTGGAACATTTTGGTTTTTCTATTGTCATGTTCATGTATGCGCAACAAGTTTTCTAACTTTACTGTCTGGTTGAGCTGACTACATTGCACATACTTTGTATTAATTTAAGATAACAAATTATATTGGAAATACCACAGGAAGTAAGTTATCAAAAAAATATTTCTAAATTACTTAAACCTTTCCCAAACGTTTCCATGCCATGATCCCCCTTTTGCAAGATGTCTAAAAAAAACATTGACAATACTATGTTAACAAAATAAATAAAATGAGAATATATTTCTTTACTTTTATTAATGCAATAATAATTACCTTTTATTTATAATTTCAAATCTTTCATCTTTCTATTAGATTCAATATTTATGTTTTCCATTATAAACATTGTTTGTCAGTTTATCAACATTCAACATTATTGTGTGTGTCTGTGTTTGTGTTCGTCAGCTCCTATCCTTTTCAAAATGTGTCTATTTTTTAAATAATTTTTCTTTTTAAATGGAAACAGGTTCTACCTCCGACTCACAATAGGTGGGTGAAAAATACGTTACTGTCCATTGGTTTGGAGAAACTTAGATTTTCCCTTAAAGGTTTCTTTAATTCTTTTGAAAAGACTTGGAAACCTCTACTGAACCATATTGAATCTATGAACTCCTTGCCTTAACACATTTCTGTTTTTTTTTTCATTAACTGGATTTTGTGCATTTCTATACATGTGCAAATAAATAAAATATATATATATATTTTTTTAAATAAAAATAAAATAAAAAAATCTGTCCTTTTTTGTGAGTTAGCACTAGCCAGCTAAATGCTGATGATTGTTGTTTTTGACTGGCAGGCAAGTAGACATATTAATTATATATATTATTATTATTATTATTATTATTATTAATAATAATAATAATAATAATAATTCCATTTTATTTTTTTAACTATATATATTTTGCACTTTCCTTCATCTTACCTCCAACAGCACAGATCCTATTCGAAAACAAATACTTTATTTTGAAAAGTGTAAACGGAAGTCGTTTCTTCTTCTTCTTCGGCTTGTTTTCCTCCAGCAGATCGCAGCTCAGGCTCTGAGCAGTTAATAGCTTCCTCAGAGGAGAGTTTGGGATCATGGAGACACAGACACCGGCTAAACTACAGTCTGTTACCTCGTTTTTACTCACCTGAAAGAACAATAAATACTCCATCATCACCTACAACAACAGAAGGAAACTCAACATGGAGCTATAATGTCATTTAAATGTCCAGAAGCTCGTCGGAGAAGAAAAACTGGAGCAACTTAACAGGCAAGTTAAAGTTAAAGTCTCCTTTGTGTTGCTACAGTAACACCGTGTTTCTGTCGTCTGTTTCTTAACTTCTACACTCAAATTAACTCCTTTTCGCTTCATAAAACAAAACTCTGCACCATAAAGTCATTATTTACTGTTGCATCGTGAATAATAAAGCAGTATTATGTGTGAGAGGAGGAATCCTGCAGGACGTGTTGTACAAGTTATCACCACCTGTTATTGCTTGACGTCATAGATTATTTAACCAGACTTAATGATAAAGACGCACCAATTTAATATTGTGCTTACAAATGATGTTGCTTTGCGAGGTCACACAGAGAATAAACTGTGATTTAAAACTTCTTTGTGAATCAATCTTCAATTCGGCATGAAAATAATCTGACATATGCAAGTGTTTCATTCATGTAACAGCACTAGACTGTATTATTTGAGGGTTTGTTCCTGTACAAAGGGGTCCATGGTACAGTATTATAAGCTTATTTAATAGACAGATTTAATAATTTAGTTTGGTGTATGCTGTAGATATGTGTACCTGGTGATTTGACTTGTGTGGTTGGAAGTATTTTACAGATTTAGAAGTTACACAATTCATTAATTATTATTATTATTATTAATAATAATAATATAATGACACAATATCATATAATAATATTATTATTATTATTATTATTAATAATATAAATATATGAATTTGTAATATTAATATCAATAATAATTATATATTATTATTATAATATGTTTTGTGGTACTGTATCGATTCTCAAAAACACTATTAATTTTTGATTAATAGTTTACATTTAGTAGTTACATTTTTACATATTTAGTAGTTTACATTGACAGAGATTAACTCAGTCAATACCTTTGCAAAGAGATGCACCCTCTCAAAGTAGTGTTATGATGTTGGATGTTACAGGGACTGTGATAAATGCAAATGCAGATCCGACTGTTCTGATTGCATAAAAAATTAAACTTTTTTTACTCATATTTTATGCATATGGTGGTGTGTTTGTCTATGACAGTTTTCCTAAAATGAGATAAAAAAAAATTGCAGTATATTGCCTTACTTATAGTATTATAATTTATTGCAATATATTGAATCGTACCCTGGTATCAGGATGCGTATCGTATCGCCAGATTCCTGCCAATACACAGCCCTACTTTTGATACATACCCCATGTTGAGTTTTCAATGAGAGATGTGATTTAAGTGACTCCATCATGTCAAGAAAACAAATTAAGAGCATCCCCCAAACCTCTCATAGCCCGGAGCATCTGTTGATATGTGAGCAGCAGTGTGATGTTTCAGTTCAGCTTAGAAATCCACTTGTCTTGCGGTGGTGTTTGGTAGCTGGTGACCCGAGTCTCGGCCCCCTGGAAGTTTCCCAGCTCACAGATTGGTGTGTCATCTATTGTTTGCATGGAAATTAGACTGCTGTTCAAAAGTTGCTGCCAGGCATTTGCATTTGGTTCTCGGACTGTAACCGTAACTAATATCACCAGCCTTACGCATCATCTCATTTCCCCTTCCTTTTTTCAGCCAAAGTATTTCCTTGTACAGGCCAATACCCTGGTTTTTCAATCTCCTCAGAAATCTGCTAATGTGCTTAGCGCTGTGTTGTCTACCTCAAACCTGAGTCACAGACCAGGAATTCAAGAAGAGTGCATTGGTCTGGCATCCTGGTTTGATGTTTGACCACCTCCTTTTGAATATGAAGCTCCCTCTCTTTGCTCAGGTGGAGTGACAGTGTCATGTTTTCAAGAGGTCACATTTCATTTATTTGTTTATTTGACAGGGACAGAGCACGTTAATGAACAACTGCATAAAATGTCAACATGCAGGAGTTGGCAAGAATGCTAATTTACATCCGTAGTCCCTAGGCAGGTAACAAAGACAGAAATATTACATTAGACAATGTACAGATAGTAGGGCTGTCAATCGCAATTAATCGCACAATTGTCCATATTTAATTGCCATTAATCACACATGACTCACACATTTTTTATCCGTTAATGCAAATGTATATAGGGACCCCTTGGTACCAACCATGTCATACTAGCTCGTCACGAAGGAGGCTAAATAACGCTCCAAAGTTACGCAAAATTTTGGCGATGAAAAACTGTCATGGCCATTTTCAAAGGGGTCCCTTGTCGTTAATTGAATTCCAATAATAAATATATACATACATTTGCATAAAGCAGCATATTTGTCCACTCCCATGTTGATAAGAGTATTAAATACTTGACAAATCTCCCTTTTTAAGGTACATTTTGAACAGATAAAAAATGTGTTATTAATTTGCGATTGATCGGGATTAACTATGAACAATCATGTGAAAAATTCCGATTAAAATATTTTAATCGATGGACAGCTTTTGTTTCGGCATGACTGAGTGAACCGGGGTTACTTTAGAAACTGTAGTTGATAGTGACACAGTGATGTAGGTCAAACCTGCATCGACAGCCCCCTCCTCCTGACAAGGGTTGAATGCAGAAAAACAAAAGAGATGATGATGGAAGTAGCTAATTAGTGAGCCATCTCGCTTCCTTCTCAATGAGATATAGGCTATGCTTATATATATATATATATATATATATATACATATATATATATTTTTTTTTTCTCTATAATTTCACTTCATTGTTCATTTTCCACTAATTAAGCTGCAAACTCTTTAAATGCTGAGTACCGCTCAGACTGCAGCCTTATGCACACCGCTTCAACATGCAGAGAAACCCAAAGCTTGACAGACCTGCTGTGCCTACTTATTGTTACTCCTACTCTGATTGGACAATCACTGTTTGGGAGAGGGGTCTAGTAAACGGTCACTTGACCCTGGATAAGGTTGACCGCAAAGTAGGTATAAAATGTTTACAGCAGGTGTCTTGCACATAGAGTCAGGGTGATATGTTGACACCTCCACCCCAGCTGTCCCTCCTTCTCTGAAGGCCCCTGGGGTCAAGGTCTGGAACTTGTTTGCCGTCTGTATGTGTGGAAAGGTAATGAAGTGATAGGAGATAATGGGGAGAGCGAACAGATCACACACACTGCTTCTGATACATTTTGAATTTAGCTGTAACGGTGAGTCATATATGACTTTTGCAAACACTAATCACGCCCATGAAACCTGGCATGCTAAAATGATATGCTAGATCGGGAGGTATTGCTTGTGCTTGTGCTTGTGGTTGATGTAATGTGTGTGTGTGAACTCAGAGCTTCAGTGGTTTACACATTTATCCAAGTTTCTCCAGTTGTGTCTCATCAGACAGGCTAGGACAGGTAGCAGTGGCCTCAGGCAGACACAACCAATATTTACTAATATGTATGTGAAAGTACAGGGCTTATCTTATTTAACAATGAATGGGTTTTATGGACATTTGGGAAGTAATGAGTCAGCTACTATAATCCATTTCCAGTCCTTTGTTCAATGTATAAGCCCATAATATGCTTCAAACCCTCCTCCCTCACTTTTGTGATATCTTACTTTGAGGGGCTTCGTCCGTCAACTTTTTGTAACTTTCAGAAACAGAAAATATGATAATCACACCTACTTTATGCAGTGGTTGGTCAGCTGTAAGAAGATGTGAAAGGAGGCAGGGGTGGAACTTCACAAGCTCTCTTTTCTCATTCTTCACACAACTACTTCCGTCAATTTTGTGTTTACAAGTGCAACACCATGATGTGTGCACATGTGCTCTGTTATCCCCATATGTAGTTGTGCTGAGACTACAAAAACATGCAAAAGACAGCGTTTTTGAAGGAGATCAGGTAGTCAGTGGGAAGTAGGGTTGTAAGAAAATATGGATTCACATGAGTATCGTTATATTATGTTTTGTGATATTGATTCACCAAAATGCTGTATCAATTTTGAATGAACCTCTTAAAAATCCAACAGCCCACTTGCAGCTGCTATTCTGTATTTTGGAGGTTATAGCGGACTAAATTTTGAAACTAGAATAAATATACTGGCATCATATGAAACTACAAAACTTAAGGAATCCTTTGGTACCAACCATGTCATTCTTGCATTTTGCAAAGAACGCTAGATAATGACCCAAAGTTGTGCTAAATATTGGCGAGGAAAAATTGGCATGGCCATTTTCAAAGGGGTCACTTGACCTCTGACCTCAAGATATGTGAATGGAAATGGGTTCTATGGGTACCCACGAGTCTCCCCTTTACAGACATGCCCACGTTATGATAATTACATGCAGTTTTTTGCATGCAGTACAAATGTGTTGTTTTCAACTGTTCTAAAATGGTGTATTTGAATATTTCTGAATACTGGGGTCCCTAAACGGTGTTAAAATAACATAAATGTGGTATCACTGTAAAGCTGAGGCTCCTGTGGATCCAATGAGCCCAATATATTCATGTGTGATGATGTTTGTCCCCATAATAGCCATCTCACAGTGACGTTTTTACTCAGATTTGAAACATAAAGTGGTGTATCTTTATACTATGACAGTTTTCCTAAAATTAGATTTGAAAAATAAATCACAATATATCGCCTTGCTGACAGTATCGCAATATATTGAATCGTTACCCCTATATCATGTTATCGTATCGCCAGATTCTTGCCAATACACAGCTCTAAATGGGTATAGAAATAAAAAAATGGATGGATTGAAATCCTGGGCTGGAATTAGTTCAGTTACAGCTTAGCACTGCTATAAATAATGAAACCGCCTCATTTAGGTGACCATTTGTAATGTTAAAATGTAAGTATTACAATTTCAGTACATAAATAGTGATAATAAGATGTTAAATGATGGCCATGTAAAATATCAAAGTAAAAGACTGAATTATTGCCAGTTATTGCCTTTCAAATGGTTTGTTTCTTAACATAGTGGACTACCATGCGTGTTTATGTGCTTAATCACAGTCTAGTACAAGGATTATCCAGCAGCAGCTAATACCAGGACCCTGACCACAATACATGTGACAGATGCGTAGTTTCTACCAATTGTAAAGGGAATTAGGCTGGTTGGTTAGAGGATGTGACTCATCTCAGATCCTCCTGCCAGGCTATGATTGTAGAGTTAGGTTGCTATTTCTCAGTCACTTAAATTCCAAGAATAAGAAAGCATAGGTTTTCCTTTTGTTTCGAAGAGGCTTGTTTGTTGACATCCGTTATATATCGGGTTTTCTACAGAAAAAGGAAACTTGTACCAGACTCACAACTACTGGATGTCAGAATTACTCAACATTTTATCTACAACTTTAGATAGTCATTAACCCTTTACCATTCCACCCTCTTTTTTTTTTAAAGGGATAGGGGATTTTCAGGGGTAGATAAATAGTCAACAGTAGATGTCACATAGAAGTGGTGTACATCATCTGAAAGCTGGGAACCTGAACATTAATTTGAGGTGCAGCTCAGCACCGTGTGTCAAATTGTTCTAGCCATGAATGAATTAATGAATGAATTAGAATTAATTGTAAGAGTGTAGAACATGATGAAATAGGTTTGTGATGATCGTCCCCATGCTCTATTATGTCTCATAAATTGTTGCATAATTTTTTAGGTTGATACCATTTCTTACAAAGATTTAGTGCTAAATTTAACAATTTTTATCATTTGAGAATTGATAGAAATGCTAAATAATCCCTCCAAAATACCACATTAAGACACCAGGAAATTGAGGAACACCATAGAAAAAGCCATGCAGTGATGTGGTTTCAAACACTTTTGACATTTGTAAATTTCTGCAGGAATTGCCTTTTTCGACGATTGGTTGGCGAGCACTTCTGTTCGGTAAACTGCTCAGAAACCCCCTTATTGTCAATCTAGCTAGGAAAGCCATCCATCCTCTGAATGCTCTAGGTCTCTAGTCTGTGGCTGTAAAGTTTCAGTACAATTAAATGGCTCCTATGAGGATTATCATCACACATGAATACAGTTGGGCTCATTGGATCCACAAGAGTCTCAGCTTTAAAGTGATACCCAATATATTTAATTCAAAGACTGTTTAGGGACCCCGGTATGCATAAATATTCAAATACACCATTTTAGAATAGGTGAAAATAACACATTTATACTGCATTCAAAAAAACTGCATGTAATTATTATAAAGTGGGCATATCTGTAAAGGTGAGACTCGTTGGTACCCATAGAACCCATTTTCATTCACATATCTTGAGGTCAGAGGTCAAGGGACCCCTTTGAAAATGGCCATGCCAGTTTTTCCTCACCATAATTTAGCGAAACTTTGGAGCGTTATTTAGCCTTCTTCCTGACAAGCTAGCATGACATCCATGGTACCAATGGCTTCCTTAGGATTTCTAGTTTCATATGATATCTTCACTCTGGCTTCTAACTCAGAGTGTTAAGGGGTTTTAAGCAGTGAGGTTTGCTTCACCGTTGAATAAACAAAGAAAACTCAAAGTCATGGGACACTGTATATATTGCGCCTTTTTAACTGGTGGCTGTTTTACTGTGACGACTATGTGAGAATGACACACTCAGGCATGATTCATCTTCCCATTTCCCCATTTTATGTTCTGTTAGTATTTCAAATGTAGAGACCCACCAGCTTTGTTAAGTTTTATCATTGTGAGGGCCATGCAGTATATGACTAATTCCTCACAGAGTGCACATACAGTATAATCCCTGTGTATAGATGGATGACAAATGAAAGGAAAAATGTCCTGCTATTCAGTATGTCACTGGACAACTGGCAGTCCACTGTTTATTTTTCCTTGACTGACAACCACAGGGGCCTTCCTGTTTACCAGACAATGACTGTGAATTACACACAGCTTGCAGTCACACACATGAAAACACACACACGTCTTGCTCCAATCAAAACAACTCCGAAAGCCCACTCTTCTGCTTTTGTTTTGACAAGAGGGGTTGGGCCCAGCAGAGCCCCACTAGAGATGTGAGGAGGAAAGGTGGAGTGAGAGAAACGGGAGATAAAAAACAGCAAGGTTGCATCATGCCTTCTGTCACTCTGTGGCTTGTGTTGCTTTCCAGGAAAAAAAACCTCTGTTTCCCCCTCTGTTTCTCAACATGTACACACATGCCAGTAAAAAAACATGGATAACTAATCCAGCCTTTTTTCAAATGTGTTTTTCCACAGCCCAAAAGCTAGAGGCCTAATAGCTAAACAATAATATTTTCAATGGTTCAAAGTTAGGAAGTTAAAAAAGTTATAAATCCCTCTCTAATATCTATTTTATATTGCTGTGAATCTCCTTCAAACTGTGTTTATTCAATTATCTTGCCAAAAATGTTATTTCACAAGGTTGCATTTGAACACATCATGATAACGTTATAATTCTTCGTCCATCGCGGCGCTTTCCAAGTGAATGACAAAACACAGGCGACGTCTATGAGGGTGGAAAGAGGAGAAGTCACGCGTCCTTAACGCGTCATATTTTTGGGGTACAACACATGCGCAGTAAAAAACTGGTCTGCACTCGCCGAAATTGAGCCAATCGCAACGCACGACTGCAGCTCCAGTTACATTGCGCATGTGTTGTACCCCAAGACCCTTGTCCGGCCGTGTCCCAGCCTCTTTCAATAGGCCTTGAGCAATGTGAGGCGACACAACAGTCGGCCTTCGTCGCCACTTGTTCTTAAGGGTGAGCCCATCCACCCTTCAAAGGAACTCATTTCAGTGACTGCAATTCAATTCTTTCAGTCACAACCTAAAGATGAGGGTTGGAAGTTAGATTGGTACACTGGCAAATTGAGTGCATCTCCTTCCGACATAGCTCCCTCTTTACCATGACAACAACCACATGGCTGCTGACGCTTCAAAACTCTGCCTGAAGCGGTTGGGATGAGTGTCAGCCATTATCTGTAAGCAAAGTGATATATGTACAGTATATAACTGGATCTAACCCACAGTGAGTGCTGGCCAGCATATGTGTATAGTGTGTGTGTGTGTATATGTTGAGAAATCCTCGCTGGCTCTGGGATCAAAAGCATTCCAACTGTTCCTCAACAGCAAATGTTTTATCCAACTGGCTTCCCACCGAGTCTCTCCAGCGAGTCAAATACCAAACAAAAATACCTGCAAGATTTATGCTTCCACAACAATCTTCTGTCCATGCACTGTTGTTGAAGTGAATGTGGATAAGAATTTGTTGTCAGTAAATGTATGCTGATAAATTCTTCCGGTTACATGTGTCATTATTAAAAGGCATGACTGGGATGTGTTTGCATGCCTTGACACAGCTGGCTCATATCAGCTGCTGTAACCAGATCCAGCACAACATCTGGGTCAAGCTTGTCTGCATGTATGTGTTCTGCCTCTATACGTGCAAAATCAGCAACAGCCCTGTTTTCTAGGAACCACAATGAATAGGCTTTGAGAGTCATTGTTTTGAATGAAATTGCTGTCAGAGCTCCATTTAAGACCTAACGATACGACTTGAACCCTCACATATTAAATACAAAGTGGTTAACATTACACATACAGTAAAGTATGGAAACACTTTGGGTTTCAACATTGCAAGGAAAAGTGGAGCTAGACATCACGGCTAAAGCTGCATGCTAACTCTGTCACGGACAGGAAACGTTATCGTATTGCAATAGCATGCGGTCAAGCCAGCCGTCACTCTCATCTCCGTGGTCAAATCGGCTGACACTACAACTGTAGAGCACCCATAAACTGACATTTATGTTAAATACAGTCAGACGGAGCTGACCATGGATGTATAAAGAGAACGGAGCTGACGGGAAAAGCTAGCAACGGACTCTACGTCCGGTTTTCAAAATAAGGTGTTAACAAAGGGAATTGTATACAAAATACATGTATAGAAATCAGATTGATTGGATTATATTCACCAGAAGTATAAAACATCACATGTACATGAAAATACCACTAATTGGTGAGGGAAATGTCTTTATTCTTTGATTTTTGATTTTTTTTTTATAAATAATTCATGAAAATGACTGATATATTTGACTTTAGGACATCTCTGACTACATACATGCTTAAAATCAAACATTTTAATGTATTAATTTAGATATTTTCAAAAGTAAAAGTATGATTCATCTTTTTCCCATGGTCAAAAAGGTTAACAAAAAAAATCATATTGAATACTAGTAGAATCGCAATACTTAAAAATTGCAATACATATCGAATTGGCTCACACGTATCGTGACAGCATCGAATCGGGCGATAGGTGAATCGTCCCAGCCCTTCTTCTTTTCATCTTCAGACACAAAAAAACATACATTTGTGGGTTCTTGTCTTCATAAATCTCCTCTGAGACGGATCTTGAGTGGACAAATCTGCTTTGTTTTGTGTTTCTTTGTATGTACACCTCTAATGTCTTCTTTCCTTCACAGAGAGTTCAGCAGACAGGGACAGACAGAGACGGCTCTAGAGACATCATGTCCACCAGTACCATCAGTCAACCCTGCAGGCAGGACAGGAAAGGCAGTTTCTTAAAGGTACGTGCCACTCAAATAATCAAAGCTGTGGGGCAAAATAATGTTCACACACAGAACTGTAAAGACAGTAGGTATATGTGACATTTTACATGAAGGACAAGGACAAGTCTGTTAACACTCGAGGTCGAGAAATGTGGGTGGGGGGCAGCAAACCTTCCAGTTACAGGCTAAATCCTGGAGAAGATTAAAGAGGAGGAGAGAGGTGGAGCCGGCCTGAGCATAGCTCTGTGGTTTGTTTTCCTGTCAGGCTTTTCATCTCTTGCTTGTTCTGGTAAAACTCTGTTTCTCCTGGATTGCTTAACAGAGATTTGTTTTTAAAGAGGATGTAATAGTGAGCATCATATTCATCAGATAATGGGAAATGGGGCTCTCGTCAAATATTCCCACTTTAGCAACTCAAGAAATGACTGAATACAGGAGCTGACTGTATATGTCTGACCACTCCAGCTCATTTTATATGATTCATTATATTGTAATCAGAGCTGCCATGTACACTAGTTACGCTTCCTGTTCCTCACACTTTGAGAAGTTGATGTCAGCTGCGGTGATCAGTCTCCATTGCTGCGTCTTGTCCATTCGTGTTGTAGTATAGATATACATATCACCGCACAGCTGTACGTCCTTCCCACCACTATTGACGATCAAACACAAATATTTTTTCCACTCCCGAGTCTATGGAGAGGTAACGGTGTTACAAAAAACACCCGAGAATACATTGCAATTGCCATCACGGTTTGGTTTGTATTGAGGTTTTTTGGCCACAGTTTAGGCTTTGGTTCATTTTTTTTCGTGCATTACACCACCGTGCCGTTCACTCGCTTAGAGGAAGCTGCTTAGTGTGCTTAATTATCTGATAAAGACAATTCAAAACTGATCCTTGCTAGTCTTTAGTATGAAGGCTGTGTCATTGTTTATCTGCAGCCTGTATTAATTACAGGCCTGCCTTAAACCCACACACAGCCTTAGAGTGTAACCACACCTCGCAGCAAGCGAGCCTGACGGAAAAAGTAAAATAAAGGTGGGGTAGAAAGAGAGCTACTAATAGAAGACAGGGTTCAGTCAAAGAATCCTCCAGTAGACCACTGAAGAGAGAAACTGCTCTAACTGTCAGTACAAACTGTCAAGCAGGTTCTGATACCTCACAAGGAGCTTCTGAAGATACTATGGAACCATAGACACTATATAAGAAGTGGAAGTGGTCACCATGACGTCACACACTGGTTTGTGGACTGGCGTTTTGAAGCGTCGAGTTCGGCATTTTGGCCATCTCTGTCTTGTTTTTTTTGCAACCAGAAGTGAAACAAGAGGGTGACATTTTTAGGCAACCAAAATGTTATAATCAACTTTGATGAACTGAAAACACACTGTGAAAGGGTTAAAGTTCATAAGAAGAAAACACGGACAAATCGCAGACCGGACAACGCCGTGGTAGCGACCTGTCAATCACAAGGTAGCCACGTCCTAAAGCATCCCCTGCTTTATGGTCTATTTGACTCTAAAAGGGACCATCATTTACTAAATGAACATCATGCTGTATTGAAGAAGACTTGAAACTAGCGATTGAGTCCATAAACTCATGTTTACAATGTTTACTGAGGTAATAAATCAAGTGAAAAGTAGGCTCATTTTTCTCATAGACTTCTATACAATCAACCAGAGGAGTCGCCCCTGCTGGATATTAGAGAAAATGCAGGTTTAAGACACTTCAGCATTGGCTTCACTTCTCAGACCCAGAGGTTGATCACTGTATAGAACTTAATGAGATATTTGATACGCTAACTTAAGCGAACACCATACACAAAAATGTAATTTCATTGTGTCTATCTTATAGTTTTTTGCTAATATAGAGAAATATCACACAGAGAGGTGACTGGCATCAGGTCAGGGTAACATAGGTGGCTGTAAACGTGGAAGCAAAGCACTTTTGACCTACCTATACAATTTTATATTTATACTAAGGTGCTAGAATATCCTTTCATTGTACCATACATATTATTACGGTTGGCCAGTTCTGGATGTAGAGACAGTATAACAGTGAGTGCAGTTTTCCAGCCTTTTTCTTAATGTTTATTCTGCCCTCTTTGGCGTCTGGCCAGTCCCAATGCCAAGCACACATACTTTCCTCATGATGCCTGATGTATGATTTTGTTAGTTAAGTCTGGTTTTATTGCATGCAGTGGTCACTTGATCTTGTGGAATTTTCAGCAGTGCCACTGTATGGTATTTGTGTCAGCTACATATGGCCTCAGTTTTCCTTGTAAAAGTTACCACGAATTTCAGCAACAGCTCTTGCATTTCTGAACTCACAATATCTGCTTTAGTAAATGTTTGTGTTCCTATTGCACTTTGCCCCAAAGTTTGCAATCCAGTTTTTCTTAGTTGAAGGGGACTGTGTGTGATTTTGGTGGCACATCTAGTGATGTTTTGGTAAAGGAGGTTGCGCTTCAACAATGGGATTCGGCAATGAGCCTTCTTCAGACGCTCTGAAGAAGGCTCCGTGCCGAAATGCATAAGCACATGAATGTTATATTCCATATCTGCTAATAGATGTCCCGAAATGTTACACACTGGACCTTTTAAACCTGTTGCTCGATGGCATTCACCTCAAACACTCATGCTTTTGTAGTATTTCGATTAGCAATTCATATATTTTCCAGCATACTAATAATACAATGGAATGTATACTGCATTTGAATCATGCCAGTAAAGGCTTTTGAATTTCAGAAAAATAAAAAAATCCAGTTTACAATGCAGATCGGTGACGTGATGCGATCCTGTCATTTTAAATATTTTTAGATTGCGTGCCTTTGGCAAATCAAATGAGTCAACATTTGTGATTTCCTTTGAAACGGCTGAGCTAATTGTTTCCCCTCTGCTCAAGAAGCTGATGTGATGTTACCTAACAGACACATTGCCCAACTAGACAGAAAACTAGGAAACGAAACAAATGACGGCAGTGTCGCACTGAAAATAATCAGGGTCAATTCCTATGAAACAAAAGCTATCAGAACTTTCTTGTTCTTTCTTGTTCAGCTGAACCTGCTTCATTACTCCCTGTAATATTTGACTGACTGAGCTGCCGACAAACAAGACCATGTCTTTTGTTTTACGGCCATTTTTGCTGATCGGACGATCACAGTCAGCGCTAACCTAAAATACATTGCATTTCCTCTAGCTTTGTCACAATGAAAGCCACCCAGTTTTCGCCTGTTGAAAGCTAAGCAGTAGGATGTTCTGTTTGCATTAGCAGTAACTTAATACAGCTCTGACATGGTGTAAAGAGAGTGAACAGTAAGGATGATATCATCGAGGTAGAATTATGCCTCGTTTTCTGTGAGTTGTTTGTGCGTGTGAAGGCAACTTTCAAGGATCAAGCCTCTTAGACCCGCGGGAGCCCCGGCTCAGTAAAGTTACTAGTATCATATGAAACCAGAAAACCTAAGGAATCCATTGGTATCACCCCTGATATGCTAGCTCTGAAGTTACCCACGAGTAACGTTACCCATTACAGACATGCTGATGATGTTAGTCTCCACAGTAGACATTTCATTGTAGTGAGACCATTTTTTTTTATTTTGACCTCACTGTATAAAATGACCTGTGGTGACCTCTAGGATAATCACAGCCTCATGAAACTGTACAGCCACAAACTAGAGACCTGGTGCATTCAGAGGATGGATGGCTTTCCTAGGTAGATTGACAATAAGGGGGTTACTGAGCAGTTTCCAGAACAGAAGTGCTCGCCATACAATTGCCGAAAAATGCAATTCTTGCAGAAAACTACAAATGTCAAAAGTTTTTGATACCAAATCACAGCATGGCTTTTTCTATGGTGTTCCTCAAGGTCTTGGTGTCTGGTATTTTTTTTTATTTTAAAAATTCTCAAGTGGTAAAAAAAAAGAAGGTTAAATTTAGCACCAAATCTTTTTAGCATATGGTGTCAACCCAAAAATTGCTGCAACAATTTATGAGACATAAGTGAGCTGGCCATCATATGTTTCTGTCATAATGTTTCTAAGCCCTTATACACTTCCATAATTTATTTATAATTAATTAATTCATGTTTATTTCTGACACCACGTACACCACTTCTATGTGACATCTACTGCTGACTCGCTAATCATTTAGAAGTTAAAGGAAAAACAAGAAGTCCAATAACTTTGCATTTTGAAAGTGAAACTTTTCAAGATAAAGGTGTCGGATCGGACCAAGGTGTTATATACTGATTAAGGCTGCTAGCATTGCTGGTTTTCTTTACTTTGTGTGTGTCTGTTGCTAGTAGGCTCATCTTTGTGTGCGTACGTGCGTGCATGCATGTGTGTGTGTGTGTGCGTGTGTGTGTGTGTGTGTGCTCACACTGGGTGAGTCAGGTTCAAACTTGTAGTCTTGTGAGTAGTTTTTAGAAAAGCTTGCTCAAAGCCTCTGGTGTAGTAAAGGGTAGTGAATGCACTGATTCAGCATGACTTTAATAGAACTAACACAGGGGTGAAGGGGAGGCCAACTACAGATTTCATACCGTCTACAGCAGATGTGCAGTGTTGAAATAGAGACCTCTGCTGGAAATTTGCCTCAGTGACCAAGAAATGCTGATACATTTTGATACTTGATATTTTGGGCAGCAGATTAAAATCTTAAGAAATTCACATACTACAGCAATTCACATATCTGCCTGTTTTTTCTTTAATAAACCACGAAAGGCTTTGCTGAGATATATTTTTGTTCTGGCCAAAAGCAATAACAGTGAGTTACAGACAAACAACATTAAACTAATAACACAATATGCGACCTAATAAGAATTGAACAAAAATGGGATTATCCTAGAAACATCCTAAAAATGCTCTTTAACAACCCAAGAGCTGTCAAAAAAACAAGACAATTATTAAAACTGATCTAATACAATCAAACAATAACTTAATGAGACTAACATTGAGACATCTAGATTCTAAAAAAAAATAATAGAGAGCATACAGTTTGAGCAGCGATGATGTAAATTCACAAAGAGACACCAAATATTGCACATATGAATATATGATAGGGCTGCCAATCGATTAAAATATTTAATTGCGATTAATCACATGATTGTCCATAGTTAATTGGGATTAATTAAATTAAATTTATTACTGGAAATTAATTAATAACACAAAACAATGACAAATATTTTCCAGAAACCCTCACACTTGACTATGACTTTCCCCAAACTGCATGTGATTATCATAAAGTGGGCATGTCTGAAGAGGGGAGACTCGTGGGTACCCATAGAACTCATTTTCATTCACATATCTGGAGGTCAGAGGTCAAGAGACCCCTTTTATTTTCAGCTCCACCTCGTCGTCGGTCCAAAGCAAAGAAATCTCTGGTTGTACTTTTCGCCATTACTGTTCTTCCTTCATAGTATTTTCTGCAACTGAACAACCAAACCACAGTGTGGATAAATCTGCTTCCGGTTTACAGCGGCACATGCATGTCCAGTGTACCTGAATGGTCGTGTAATATGCGTATTCAGTTTTCGTTTTAAAACGAAAACATATTAGTGTGGATGTAGCCTGAATGTAGCACTTCCTTTTGGTCGCAAACCCACCATTTCGCCTTGCAAACATGACAGTTAAAAAGTTACTTTTCGGTATAGAGCCAGTTTAAAGAACAGCTAAAATCATGTAGATAATTTACAACATTTGAAATGGAGAACAGGTTCTGTTATTTAAACTTGGAAGATTTTGTGTTGTGTGCCAAACCAAATGCAGTTTCAAAGTCCAATACAACTTTTATTGAAGCTACATTTGTGTGAAAACAACACTACGAAGAACACTGTTCATACCTTCAGCATTTCTACTGTAGATTTGAACACTTAATGATGAAAGCTGACCTCCATGGGATCTGTGAAGGCATGTGATTTCTATCAGCTGAGGTATTTATGTTTCGTCCTGGCTGGGACAAACCGTTTCATACATGAAGGTTCACTCACAGACGGGCTTTTATGAATTATTTCCTGCTAGTCTTTCTCTTTAGTAACTCTGGTCGGTCAGTAGGAAGTGGAAGGCCGTGGGTAGATTGTCTCACCCACCTATCCACCAACCCACACAACTACAAGCTTGCAGAAATGAGAGCCAGTCCATACCTCAAGTAAAACACATTTCTTCAGTCTGAAAACACCTCCACCAGGGATACATGTATTTTTTCAGTTTGAACTAATCTCTGACTTTTTATTTTTCCTTAAAATAAATGTTTTGTTCTGTGTGTCTCCTTGTAGCTGATCGACTCGTTCGCCTGGGAAATCGGCACATTGAAGAAGGAAATGGGGAAAAAGACTGAGCCTGCAGAAGGAGACCAGAAGACAGATACACTTCTTGGGTGAGTGTACACATAAGACAGTTGTCTGGTTTTGACTGTGTGCGTCTGTACAACACACATTTCTATGTCCCAGCCAGCCATTTGATTTATTGTCATGCAGTTACCAATGACTTCCAGCAGAGAGCACTCTTAAAAGGCATTATACTGTATATTGTGTTATGTGAAATGTAGTTTGAAATGTGGTGACACAAAGCTGGCACCAAGCTGGCACCAAGCTATATCAGGGATCGGCAGATGGCATGACGAACTGATAAGCTGTCCTGGAACTGTTATGTATTTTAGTTTGGACTTCTTCCTGTAAGTCTTCGTACCTGGATGACATCTTAAACTAAACAATCCTCTGATGATATTAATGCAATATCAGCTATGAAAAGAAGTGTCTGAATGTGTATTCAGGCCATGTCTAGCATACGTTTGCGGGAATGTTTAGTGTGCGTTTCTGGTAATTCATTTTCTAAGACATAGTTTCAGGCAGTATGAAGTCACTGTGAAGAATTCCAGTTAATTCATCTTGAATTACAGTGTTAGTTAGTCACTGAATTAGTCGTCAACTGTCTGATATTTATTCCTCTAACTGTCAACACTATCATCTTGGTGCTGCTAAAGTTTGTGCGTGCTTGTATAGTGTGTGTGTGTGTGTTCAAGTCAGTACTTGCTGGAGGGGTGGAAAGATTTGTGATTAATATAAGTAGCAGTAGATTAATAGTCGATTAGTAATAAACAGTGTGAACAAGTACTTCCATTTTACTTCTACTCTACTACGTTTCACAGGTAATTGATTAGGCCACTACATTTATTTGTCATCTATGGTTAAAAGTTGCTTTACAAATTTTACATTTTACAAAATACGATGTATTGTTAGAGGCATAACTATTCAACGCTGTGTGATCTAGCTCCGGCGCGGACCGATTTAAAAATGTACCAGGAACTTAAGAATCTCCTTTGTCCTCACTTTTATCTCCATTCTTGCAGTGGAGTCCTGCAGCCGTGTTGATTTGTCCGTCAAGCTGAAACATTATTAACTTGAGCAGACACGTCTTTGCCTTGATTTGCATCACTTGCCCACACAGACAACCTAAAGACATAGATATCGTCTTCAAAAATAAACATAACAGTGTGGTTCTCTGACCATCAGAAAGCTAACAAACAAGGTTATCCGCAATTTCAATATGTTTGGTCCAAAATAAATAAATATGTAAATGAGGTGATTTTTTTTTTTGTCCTTAAATTTGCAAAAAATGCGCAAACTCAGATTTTTATTTTCAAGTTGTTATATGCTCCAGGGTGGACACTCCTTTACATCTCCTTGAGTTTACATGTTGTGCCCGCTATTGGTTGAGCAACAGCAGACTTGTCCTAACCAACGCTGCCCGCTGTGCTTTTTTAACTCAGGGCTGTTTTCAGTCTGAATCCCTGCTGTGTGAGAGAGAGTTAGCTATTATTTTATAATCCACTTCATCAGGTTTTAGAGCAGAGCCACGGCTCAGCTGAATTTCACCTCACTCTGATGAAGTTCACTCACCTTCAGCCTTCTCTGTAGATTTACAGTCCATGTTGCCCTCATCTTTCCATTCACCAAATTTCCCTTTTCTGCACAGACTGCAGTTAAAATAACTCTTTTTGATGAATGTCCATTTTTTGTTTTGGTACAGGAAGGACCATGTAAGAAGTTAGGTTATCTAACTTAGTGACTTAACTCTAATCAACCTATAGCCAAGTGTTTTGTCTCTGTATTTACTGTCATTCACTATGTGTGCCTTTGTGGCTGCCATGACTTTTTTATCTATGTATTTTGGTGGAAATAGTCATTATGTGTGTCCAATCTTTGAAGCTTCAGATAATTGTGAAGTCTCTCACCAGCTTAAAATAAATACTTAATTAATAATAATTAATAATAAAACAACCCAAAGATATCAGTTTATTAGAGGAGTAAAGAAATTAGAAAATATTTACATTTAAAAAGTTAAAATCAGAGAATTTTTGCTTATTTTTTTGTACAGAATTGCTGAGACCTATTATCAGAATAGTTGGCGATTAATTTAATAGTTGAAAATTAATCAGTTAATTGATTAATCACTGCAGCTCTATTCTTCTTTACAGAGAAATTGCTCTCATCCTGCCAAAAATAAACTCGTTATTTATGGAAATATTCCAATCACACTGGAGTTAGTCTGACATCCTGTTAACGTTTGCTGCAACATTCAGTGGTGATATAAGAAAGTACATTACAGAGATTGTATGTTTGTTTTATCTTGTTTTCAGACTGGGTGAAGAGGTGGGAGGTCTCTTCCTGCAGGCCTCCCCCTGTCCTGGGATGGCAGCGGGGCTGGCTGGAGCCAGAGATTCGGGCTATGATTCCCTCCATCGGCGGCTCAGTGTTCTGGACCGACTGGTGCATACACATGCTGTGTGGCTACAGCTGGGCCTCAGCCACCAGGATGCCACACGTATACTGCAGAGCCAACCCGCTGGGGTGAGGAAACAGCAGCCACTGTGACTCCTTGTATCCACACTGTTGACTTAAAGCTTTTACTTTACCCACACAGACAGGCAGAAACACTTACTTCAACACCTCCTCAGTTGAGGAGGTTTTGACACACCACAAACTACAGCCTCCAAAATCAGTGCTAGCAATCAACTCTTCTTTAAAGAGGACCTATTATGCAAATTTTCTGGACCATACTTGTATTTTGGGTTTCTACTAGAACATGTTTACATGCTTTAATGTTCAAAAAACACTTTACTTTTCTCATACCAGTTGTGCTGCAGCACCTCTTTTGCTCTGTTTACGCTCCTTTAAAACAGCGTTTTAAAACAAAAACAATCTCCGTCCAGACGAGCGTTTTAGGGCCGTTTCAGAGTTAATCTCCATCCATACTGCCAAGCCTGTAAATGCATATCACATGGCCATTCACCTACACTGGGCATGCGTGTGCTGGTCTTAACAGGAAGCAGCGCTGGACACAGGAAATTGATGCAAAGCGATCAAATAATAGCTTGCCTCCTGCGCATGTAGGCAGTAGTAGCATTATAAAATGCAAACTTTAACTGCACAACAGCTGCTAGCATAGAAAACAAGGTCAGCATTGCTTTTTTAACTCATTATCCATGTTGAAATTAACCACTAGTGGTTGAAGCTGATGTTGTTTGTTTTCTTCCGGATCAGTCAGGGAAGGACATGTCATGACTGACCCAATCAAGAAGCGAACGTGGGTGTCCGCGTCATCGTTTTTCAAATGCCTCCGTTTCTGTCCGTCCAGACAAAAAAACGCAACCCCCGAAAGTTTTAAAACTAAAACGGGGTCATTGGCGTTTTCCTAAGTCTCAGTTTTAGGGGCTCGAAAATGCTGGAATAGTGTGGACGCTAGGCATAAACGTAGCAAAAGTTATGTGTTTTAAAGCAAAAACGTATTAGAGTGGATGTAGCCTTACATGCACAAAAAACTATATAACACACTAAAGGAAAGGGAAAAAGTACAAAAGTACCTTTACAGTGTCGTAATATGCTACTGCAGTACATTTAAGAAAGACTTGGATGCCCTGGATTTAACATTATAGACATGACCACTGACTATTTGTGTAACAATTTAGCCACAAATTCACAGGCTGACCATACATGGTCCGGACATATACTCGGTTTTGACCGAGTCTTGTTCTACAAATCCAGTTGTTACAACCCGGCTCAAAGGTTGCAACAAAAATGGGAGACCAGACGAGTTTAAAAATAGTAACGGGCATTTATTTAACAAACTAACAATCAATAACTAAATAAACGTGGAAAGTCAGTAATCAGTAATGTAGGCAAAACAAAACCAAAACAGGTGTGCCAGCCAAGGAAGAGAGCGGCATCTGCTGAAAGGTAGAGAGCTTTTATCCCAGCCACCATTAAGTGTTGTGATTTATTTTACTGAATTGTACAAAAATATAATGACTCACTCAAACTAATCTGCTTCATCAGGAGTTTGTGGTTTGATTGACAGTGCTCGCAACATAAGCTAACAACTCTGTGATTCAAATATTGCTAAATCCAGATTGGTACGTGGAAGTACATGACAAAACAAAACCTTTTCCCAACTAAGCCCTCTTTAAATTAGTGGTAAGCACACAGACAAAAACCCTGAGACATTAATCTCTCAAAAGACACCTAAGTCAGCAAAAGTCCATCAAGAATGATGCAGTTCTTCAAGTAAACAATGAAGTTAATGTTTTGATTGGATGTTTCCTCCCCTGGCCTGCAGACATTCATGGTGAGGAAGTCAACCAGCCTGCAGAAGAAAGTAATATCTCTACGCATGAACAAAGACTCTGCGATTCCCGTCAAAGACTTCCCTGTGAAGGAGAGCCAGTACAGTAAGCATCTGTGAACCCGTACTTCATGTGTCTGTTTTTTTCCCTTTGAAATGCATGAAGCTGCCAATCAGGTTTATGTGTTTTCCTCCAGCAACACAAACTATTAGAGTGGAAAGTAACAGATTAAACACTGGAAATACCCACTCTGCCCTACCCAGTGGCAAAATATGTGTATTCAGGTTACAGCAAAAATTGTCTCAGTTCCTCAGCTGGCAGTCTGCTGTAACAATGTGGCCTAGTGTTTGTACAGAGTTCTTACAGTAGTCACGTTTAGTGTGTGCAGAAACTTCTAATTATCGTCCACGCCTTAATTAATGACCTACATCCGACTATGAAGCAAGGCATCTGTGTCTGTACGTATGCATGTGTGTCCTTCACATATCTCGAGAACCGTTCATCCAATCGACTTCACACTTGGCGGGTGTATTGCTGGGGACCGCAGGACGTGCAGTGTCGAAGTCACTTTGGACACGCGACACATTCAGTATAAATAAACTTTGAAACTTTGGGCGGGGCTTGAGGACTCTGCAGATGAGCAGGTCTCGACAAAGCTGCAAGCAGCACTTCTGGGGGCCAAGCAATCGGCCCGCTCCGAACGGCCACGCCCCGAATGGGCACTGCACTAGTACAATATAAACGCAGAATATGCATATGTACCTGTTGGCTTTTCAATGCTGGAAACTAGGGCTGTAAAATAATAACGCCTTGACGCAAATTTGTTTTAACACCACTAATTTCTTTAACGCATCATTTACTCAAGTTGATAAGAGTATTAAATACTTGACACATCTCCCTTTAAGGTACATTTTGAATAGATAAAAAATGTGCGATTAATCGCAATTAACTATGGACATTCATTCAATAAATTGTGACTAAATATTTCAATCAATTAATAGAAACCCTTTCAGTCCCATATAAAATCAATTTAATCAAAATTATGAAGGTACTGTCCTGTTTGGTCGACAACATAGAGCAAAAAAGACGCCCACACATTGTCCTCTCAGGTTATTTCGTCTTTTTGCTCTATATTGTCGACCTGAGCTTTTCTCCTACGCACCTGTCAACCTACAGGTGTGCAAAAGCTCTGCTCTTCTTTGCTGTCGTGTTTGGTGAAGCAACTATGGACTTACAACAGCCTCATACGGAATAACTGACGTAGGCAAAAATTTGGTTTTGATTTTATTTGTATTCACCTTCTGTTGTCTGCACAGTATTCCCCTTAAGGCTTTGTTCCAGACTTAGAGGGTTATCTCATCTAATGTGTCAGATGTTTGGTGACCTTGGAGACTTCTTCCTCTTCCATCACCCCATTCATATTAGTATATCACTGAATCCACGGTTCTTTTCTTCTTTGTTCTGTTCTATTTTTAGTTTCCTTAAAAAACAGGGATTTTCCTGAAGCTTAGACCAAATATCTCTCTGTTCTGAATGTGTGAAATGTCTTGTTCTTGTACCTGTGTGTGCTGATGCGTCTGTACCAGACAGGAATTTCCAAATGCTTACCTAATGAATGTATGTGCTGCGTGGGAATCACCGCCCGCAGCAGCCTTAACTCTCCCTTTTTGCTGACTACTCATAAAACCTTTACACCGAAGAGTCTGTGACGTCTCTCTGATCACCTGAAGAGAACAATACACAAGAGCAATAAATACAGTGGTTAATTCATTGAGAGATGCTTCAGGCTAAACCTGTTCGTTCTCGTAACATAATGTCTTCCTCAGTGCATTGACAGGGATTGTAGTCATTTTATTATTTCCTTTATTCTACAGCAGTTTGAGAAGGCAAATGCAAAACTTTTTTTTTTCAGATTAAAGATTTTAGAATTTCTTTTTGATATATAAGTTGAATTTCTCTTTTTTTTTTTTTGCAAGGTGCTTCATTGGCCTATCAAACATTCATGCATACAAGCACACATTCCTGTTTACCCTGGATAAAACTGTGGTCCCTATGATATCTTTTCAGGGTCCTTCATCTCAGTATTATAAACCACTGACTGAGCAGTGTTTTTTTGGCATCTGACAAACCTTCAAATATCTTGGCTCTATTACTCATTTTTGTGTACGTCATCATCTCACCAGCACCTGAAGCAACATGTTTTTCTAACACACAGCATTTTTTGGGCAGGTGTGAAAATGCCTTTAGAGTCTACAGTCGTGCTAGCAGCTCTGTGAGGCTGCGCTTTGAGCAAAATGCAAACGTCAGCATGCTAACATGCTGATGCAAAGCAGGTATAATGTTTACCATGTTCATTCGCCTTATTGGTAAGGCTTACTAGGGCTGTCAATCAATTAAAATATTGTATTGCGATTAATCGCATGATTGTCTATAGTTAATCGCAAATAAATTGCAGTTTTTATCTGTTCAAAATGTACTTTAAATGGAGATTTGTCAAGTATTTAACACTCTTATCAACATGGGAGTGGACAAATATGCTGCTTTATGCAAATGTATGTATTAATTTATTATTGGTAGTCAACTAACAACACAGAACAATGATAAATATTGTCCAGAAACCCTCACAGGTACTGCATTTAGCAGAAAACATATGCTCAAATCATAACATGGCAAACTGCAGCCCAACAGGCAACAACAGCTGTCAGTGTGTCAGTGTGCTGACTTGACTATGACTTGCCCAAAACTGCATGTGATTATCATAAAGTGGGCATGTCTGTAAAGGGGAGACTTGTGGGTACCCATTGAACCTATTTTCATTCACATATCCTGAGGTCAGAGGTCAAGGGACCCCTTTTGAAAATGACTATGACAGTTTTTTACTAAAAATGTAGCGTACGTTTTTTTGTTTTTTTACTGATTTAATCGTGTTGTTCTGTGCTCCTGCAGCTTTCTCTTTGGTGGGATCAGGCCTGAGCTTCGCAGATCTTTTCCGCCTGGTGGCTTTCTGTTGCATCAGCAGGTGAGTTCATCACTCAGAAATACTCATGATCACAGAAAGACATGCAAACCACACTGATGTGATCCATGTTTCACATATATGTTTAATACACATATATATATATATATATTACACAAAGCATTATCCATCTACATCAGAGGTATTCAAACTGTGGGCATGTGAGAGTTGAAGGGGGAGCGCAGAGGGAGAGATGTGAGGCACGAGTTTGCATCAAAATCCGTTCTTCTTCTCTGAGTCATAACTCAGTCAGATCTGAACATGCAGACATGATGGACGTATTGTTATGTTCAGTGTGACTCACACTTTATCCATTAATCTGTTTCGAAATCATAGAAAGAAGAACTTCAGAACTTGCCTGAGAATCATCAAATTTTCTTCAGTGTCAAAGTAACCCAGTGATAGTTGTCTGTGCATCCATGGCTACACTGAAAACAGGAACTAGGAATAGCTAATTCAGCATACCTTTAATGGTGCCAACCATTTTTATGTGTACTGTTGCCGTAGAGACCGTTGTACCAGGTTGACTTCTGCATGAACTAAATCGACTTGCAGCAAGTCGCGGACTCACTGAGGTGAGGTTTTGCAGTAACGACGACTAAACAAGCAAGGGAGTAGTAACGTTACGAGGCACATGAATGTAAATGAGTCAAATTGAACAACTTAAAGCTGGTGGCCAGCGGCAGCGCCGGTGTCGTGCCAAAAAGTGATCGTCCGCCAAAAATTGATTTCCACTGTATTGCCCAGTTTATAGTCTACAGCTGCTTTTATCAAGTCATAACGTGCAAATACACATAACTGTATGTCCGTGGTATAATAGCAAAAGTATATCTTTATGAAATGTTAACGTTTCTTGTAACAGAATAATCACAATTGTGGCCAAACAAGTGTTTGCAGTTTAGTTGTCAGGCATGTCATTTGCAGGATATAGGCAATAATAGGCTACTATTGTTTCCAATAATGTGTTTTGAATGTCTAATAATCTCCTTTGCATTATGGCTATGCATTATTTTACCTGCTCTCTGCCCTAGATTATAACCAACCCAGTACTTTTTACCTTTGTTATACCACAGATATAAAGTTATGTGTATCTGCACGTCATGACCGTTTGATCCAGATAACAGCAACCGCAGACTAGAAACTGGCTGATAAATCAGTTTTTGGCAGATGATCACTTTTTGGCATGACACCGGGTCTAAACAGTCCTTCTGCCTGGGCGACAAGCTACCTAGCTAACTAGCAGGTAGCTGTTTCCAGGACTACACACTTTACGGCCCCATTGACGTGGTTCTGTTGTCATCATAAAAACGAACAACAATTGCCATTTTCTTTTGTACTGGTCAAATTACCACTGCAAACCCTTCAATGACCTTCTACTCCTGTTATATTTCTATGACTGAGACTCTCCTCTGTTCATTCATATACAGATATTTACCCTGTGTTGAAAAATTGTGCACAGTAAGACAAAAAAAACTCAACAATTTAAAATTACACCTGGGGGGTGACGGGGGTTTGTTTGGTATATATATAAGATTTGTACCACATACTGTTTCTTTTGTTTATAAAATAGGGCACTAAGTACAATATCCAAAACATATGTATAAAATAAATAAATTTACTAATCATATATTCCAAAATACCCATGTATGTTCACATACAGAATATATAAATCTACATTTTACAGTGTAACTCTTATAGATTTGTTGTTCTTGTGGACAGACCAGAGTCTTAGTTCGGTCCTTTTATAACAGAACAAAGCTATAAATCATAACAAGGGCAAAGAAGGAAGTGACAAGGATGTAAAAATAAAAACATTCCACCTTTACCCTTTATCTAAGTAAGGAACCAAAGATGCATTTTTAGATGGTTACATAGTTGGAATAGAAATGCATGACTAGTGTGTAACTATTCCATTGCTCATGGCGCCACTGCTGCCAGAGCAGTCAGATTTGTCTTATCTTGACTCATTGTTGTGTAACCGTTACAGGGCAGACAGTGAGCCTTTTTTTTTTTATAATTTTGGAGACACTAAAGTTACTTTGTCAGCCAACAGTGGCAAATCATTGAAATGTTACATACCAATAGTGTGCAGAAAACAAAGTTCAGTTTACTGTTATGAGCTTTTTGTAATTAACCTCAGTTCTAGATAATGATTGTTTATTTCCGGGCATGGTGCACGGGAACGAGACAAACTTAACAGGGACCCACACATAAAAAAAACTGTTCTGTAGTGCTGCTAGAGGTCAAAAACACAGCTTAGCATTACTAGCTGTCAAAGTACGTAACTTTTAGGTTGTAGCTGGCTCAGTTTTAAAGCTAGAGTGAAGATACTGGCATCATATGAAACCTAATGAATCAATTGGTACCAACCATGTCATATTAGCTTGTCAAGAAGGAGTCTAAATAACGCTCCAAACTTATGCTAAATCTTGTTTAGGAAAAAACTGTCATGGCCATTTTCAAAAGGGGTCAATTGACCTCTGACCTCAAGATATGTGAATGTAAATGGGTTCTATGGGTACCCACGAGTCTCCCCTTTACAGACATGCCCACTTTATGATAATCACATGCAGTTTGGGGCAAGTCATAGTCAAGTCAGCACACTGACACACTGACAGCTGCTGTTGCCTGTTGGGCTGCAGTTTGTCATGTTATAATTTGAGCATATTTTTTTTGCTAAATGCAGTACCTGTGAGGGTTTCTGGACAATATTTGTCATTGTTTTGTGTTGTTAATTGATTTCCAATAATAAATATATACATTTATTTGCATAAAACAGCATATTTGTCCACTCCCATGTTGATAAGAGTGTTAAATACTTGACAAATCTCCCTTTAAGGTACATTTTGAACAGATAAAAACTGCAATTTATTTGCGATTAACTATAGACAATATAATATTTTAATTGATTGACAGTCCTACTTAGCATGTTTTAATGACTTACACTCTATTTATATTATTTGTATTTATTTATTGTTTGTCCTAAATACCCAAAATGCCATTTCACATATATGTCACTTTATGTGCCTCTGGTTTCTACAATAGTTCAACCACTGCAGTCATTTATCATATTTAAAGCGTGCAGGTTTCACTGAGAGATTATGTCCTTCACAAATCTGCAGGTCAAACCTTCAGCTTTGATCACTCGGGGTTTGAGGCCTTTGGAAAGCTCGTAAAAGACACACTGGGAGGAGAGCAGCAGGCACATATTACCCTCCGGTCGTGTGGTTGAATATACACCACACACCCAGGCTACGCCACGCTTCTCTCTCTTCCAACTAAGTGACTCACACTGTTTGGAATAGGTTTTCAGTCCCGCCCTCATTTACTGGATTTTCCTTTTTCTCTGTTGACCCAAGTCCTTTCTCCCTTTCACACAATCTTTTCTCTTTTCTTAGGGATGTGTTACCCTTCACTCTGAAGCTTCCAGAAGCCATCGCTTCAGCCACAACGTCTGCTGATCTGGAGGAGGTTGCTAAACTCGGAGCAGGTTTGTTCTGAAATTTTAAAATATATTTGGGGAACAAGCATGCAGTTGGGGGAATCTGTGAACTAATGGCAGGTGATTATATGAAGATTTTTTGATTGCATTGCAGAAGAAAACAACAGAATATAGATAAAAGACAATAGATACAAAATAATCATGCTTCATGCTGAGAGCGATTTCTTTAATATTTGCAAATGAAGCCGTTTACACGTGTACAAATTAACAGTCTAGACGGACAGAGACATGTTTAAATCACTGGAGAGACGTTTCCAGAACGTTTTTTTGCAGATGTATATTATCATTGTGTCTTGTCATGAGTTGTGTTTATTATAAATATTCCTTATTGCATCAACAGAGACACTTCTCCAGGCAGTTTGAATCAATTATTGGTAGTATTGCATCAGTTTTTTTGCAGCTCAACTGATGTGTGCAGTTCCCTCAGCCTTTTTTGCTGATTCAGAAAAGTAGAGTGTTTAATTCCATCCCACATCTGTTGTGTGTAAAAAAAACAATTCCCCCCGAGGCGTGACACTCGTAAAGCCCATCTCAACCACATTCCCCCTCTGCTCGAAAGATTAACTGGCATGCTTGTGCTAAATGACTCACCCCCGGGGACAAAAGCCTCTTCCAGGCCGAGATCAGTGCTGCTCAGCTGGGCATGGACTCAGGCGAGAGCTGTGTGCCTATGGAGCTTTTTCCTTCCCTCCCAGCTGCGGAAGTCCTCGGTCTTATTACAGCCGTCACCACAAAATGTTGTCATTCATATAATCTGACACCTCCATCTCAAAAAAAGGTTATTTTTACTGTAATGAAGACCGTGGTTGTTATTATCACACGATCATTTCATTCATTTCTTAAAAGAGCAGACATTACTTTGACAACCTGCTTCTTCTGATTTATAGTATGTACATTTTTACTTAGTTTGAGGCAAAAATAAAGGTTTAAAAGTGTGTAGGTGTTGGTGGATTTATCTTCCACACCACTGGCCTTTTCATAACTCACTCAGTGTGACCTTTCTGTCCATTCAGGCTCGGGTGCAGTGACTCAGCTCTGAGCTATCATGTGTACTCTAGGCTGATTCAGCCAGACTTCCAGTGTCCCTCAACCTGACAGCCTCTTAAAGAGTTCAGGATGACACACAATGATTTGATGAGACTCTCATGTGGTCTCAAATGATCTCTTGTATTCCTCGGTCTCTCTCTCTCTTTCTTTCTTTCTTTCATTCATTCATAAAAGGGTTCCTGTTTAGTGAGGTGACACAATGGCGGGTTTTGTGTCTATGAAGGTACTTGAGCGGCAGTGAATAGTAGATCTAAAAGGCAGTTCTGACGTATAGGAGCTACATTAATGGCTGGGAAAGTTGAGAAAAGATCACTGTTGACTCTGACGTCTTCAGTGTCATATCACCTGTTATATGGTGCTCCACCTGTGATGACTAGTTGGTTTAGGAGGTAGTTTTTTATCTTTTGTGATGCCTTTTGAAGGCTTGTCTGTTCATTCATCAAACTCAAACCATGAAAAGGCTTGGCATGGCCAGTTTAACCCGTCATTTGAGTTTTTATTTGTGTTTCGGTGGTGTATTTTACAAGGGATCAAAATCGATGCAGAAGAAACAAGAGTTATCGTCTTTGTTATTCCATGCATTCTTCCTCCTTGTTTAAGGCACTTCCGCATTGGCTTCACTTTTCAGACCCAGAGGTAGCCCACTGGTACAGATGATCTTTTTTTCCCACTCAAACAGCTTTTAGGCACGGCGCATAAAATGCGCAAAAAAGGCGCTGCGCCTAAGCTGTATAATGGCAGGGAAAACACTAGGTTTGGAGTTTGCTATAATGGTGGGATAGAAGTTAAAGAAACAGGTTTGTTCCTGAAAAATCCTGGCTCCAATCTGAAATATTAGTATACAGTATTTTCCTAATACTTTTACATAGTCACACAGGTGGACCCTGAGAAGAATATCAAACTTGACAATTTCCTGTTTTATAGTCAAGTTGAACAATCTGCTAAGTAAATCTGACAGACGGCGCCACATATCAGTTAAGATTATTTCTCTTTCTCAGCTTTAGAGCTGCTACAAGTTCTCGTTTACCGACCTTTTCCGATCACAGTTGTTGCCTTTTATCACTCAAGTTTTGGAGCGTGGTAAAGGGAATGCAGCCTGATAATCAAAGTCAAATCTACGGCCCACATTGGCATGTATATCTTTGTTTGATCTACCTAGTTGCTGTACATTGTACTAAGCCAAGTGAGTAATTACGTGTTTGAAATATTCCCAGCTCTGCAAGAACCAAAGTGACTGACTTAATGTCTCGTACAGTCTGTTAGTTCGGTCTATTTTTGGCTACAGTTCAGCTGTCATATACGTATGTCTCTACATGTTGCCCTAGACTTAACCTTGAACTTTCCCAGTTCTTACATCAACTACAACAAACCACATTCCTCTCTGCTCTCAGTCCTTAGTGTACACATATATGGGTGTGTTTGAAGACTGTACAGCAGCACTTTGCTGTGCTTTGCATATACTTGTGTGAACATGAGTAAAACTATCTGATGACGTAATAAAAAGTCGGGGTAGGCAATATATTTTTGGCATCATTGGACAAAAAAATCCACAATAACCTTTCAGCATATTGTAATTCAAGTGTTGTGAAAGAGAACTAGACTTCTGCATTTCCTCGTGGCTCTGATTTCAGCCTTAAGAAAATCTATCCCTTGACGGGAGACTTTGGCCAATCACAGGTCATTTCAGAGAGAGCGTTCCTATTGGCTGTTCCACAAATGCAGATTTGCGTGCACATCTCTTCAGATGGTGAAAGCCTGATTCAACGGCGGAATATACTGGAGGAAAAGTTGCTATTCCAGCAATGGCAACAACTGCTTACACTGCAAAGCAATCCAAAAAAGGAAGACAAAAAAGAGTGACTATGTCAGCGAAGCGTTTCAAAGATGGAGAGAAAATGATGCTAATAGTTTTGCCTTCTGCTTACGGCTGCGGCGTGCGCTGGGAGTTAGCCTCATGGCTACGGTAGCTACAGCAGTAGCTCGGGGAAACTTCCTCTCCGCCTTCTCCGTGAGCTCACTACGGATGTATAAAAAGAATGGAGCTCACAACTGCAGATAAACTATTAGCAACATTTTCTCTTTATTTTTCTCTAATAGTTTAGCCTTGTGCGTGAGCTCAACGTTGCAGGCACAGCCATGGCGGCTACGCTTACAGCATTTTCTCTCCCTCTATGAAACACTTTGCTGATATTGCAGCTCGCTAGAGCTTCGAATCGCATCTCAAAGGGCTTTACAGGCCCACAAGTTTGCAAAGAAAACAGGACGGTAGTACTCATAGAGTTGCCGCTCTATAACGACACCAGGAACACAATGATGATCGGGATGATGTTTGAAATGAATGACTTGTACTCCTACAGTTCACTGTATGAGGTGTGTGCACCATGGATATGTAAAGAGAATTGGATACAGCGTTGTAGGTGGGCTCCCGTTCATTCCTATGAGGGTTGCTCAGTGGCGCATGAAGCCAAAATGGCTCAACTGTTGAGTGATAAAGTACACATAGAGCAGGCGCAGTAGCGTTTCCTTTAACTCTGCCCCCCAGCCCTCGCACCATCCCTCGGTCTGGGTCTCATTCACATGAACGGAGGAAGGAAAATAACCTTGGATTCAGCTATTAGTGCATTTTACAACTTTTAGGAGCTAATGATTTAAACAAGGGCTATTAGAGTGTTCATATTGGGAAGTTGATTCACCTCAAAAACAATTATCCACTGATTTACAGACGTCTCTTTCCCAATGTAAGTCTATGGGAAAAAGTGAAATGCAAAAATTTGCTTCAAAGCCTGGCGCTCTTCCTTGGGTTTTGGAGAGGACAGCTTCAGGATGAGGGCTGTATTTCCAAATTCTGGCATTTTTTTTTTACTTTTCCAGAAAACTGCCTACCCTGGGGAACCATTTGAAAATGCTGAAAAGTCATTATGGAATTTTTTCCCAATAATACCCAAAATAACCTGCCTCCTCCAGCTTTAACCACGAAAACAAGTAATAGAAGTGACAGTAAACAAGTAGTAGAGTAGGAGGGGAATAGGAAAAACGTGTCTCGGTGCATCAGAGAGAGACAACAACAGAGAGAGATGGACCACGCAACTTCAACCGAAAGGGAGGGAGAGAGGCGGGAACAGCCCGCCCACATACACATTAACAGGAGTGAGTCATAACACAGATTGAGCATGAGTGAGCCAGAGAGTCGAGTTTCAGCTTGTGCAGACGCAGCGGTGTGTCCTCTGCAACACTATCAGAACCAAACAGAGAAGTTGGACCGAGTGTGAGATCAACAGCTCGTCTGTGTGTCATTGAGCTTTGGGATCACAGTGAGTATTGTTGCCCTCTCCTTTCTGCTCTGTAGTTGTGTGTGGGAGCTGCTCTGTGTCTGGTACTAGTATTCCTCATGTGGTATTGTTCCCACTGGTGTGTGTCCGTCTTGTTTTGCTCTGTCTGGTACGGCTTGGACTCTAAAGGTTCAACAAATTGTTGTAGTTTAGTGCTTTTTTCCTCTTTCTTGTTTGCCGGGGAAAAAAGCCCCCTGAGGAGCTGAGCCTCTCAGTCAGCAGTGATTTTTGCACGAAGCAGCATTTAGAGGTTTGTTGAGAGTGGTTATAATTGCAGGACTTGCACTGAGTCATTGGGAGTGGATGAGTGGACACATGTTTAAGTTGACATAAGTTAAGTTCAGCATGTTTCAGTATATGTTGTTTTTGCAAACTGTGCATTTGGTCTGAGTCTATACAATTGTCAACTACCAAAGATGGGAAAACAAAAGATAAAGTTTCTTTACACATACTTTGAAAAACATTCAACAATCACCTTTAGGCTGTAATTCTTGCTGTTGGAGTCAAATGTTTGCATATGCTCATTAAGTAATCTGAAATACACAAAACTGTATTTTAGGGCTGTCAAAGTTAACACAATAACACAATAATAACGATTTTGTTTTACCGCCACTAGTTTGTTTAATGGATTAACGCAACTTGCGATTTTTAGGTTGTAGTGGACTCATTGTTAAAGCAAGAGTGACTATACTGGTATCATATGAAACTAGAAAACCGAAGGAATCCTTTGGTACCAACCATGTCATGCTAACTTGTAGCGAAGGAGGTTCATTAACGCTCCAAACTTGCACTAAATTTTGCCAAGGAATAACTGTCATGACCATTTTCAAAGGGGTCCCTTGACCTCTGACCTCAAGATATGTGAAAGGGTTCTATGGGTACCCACGAGTCTCTCCTTTACAGACATGCCCACATGATTAAAATTACATTCAGTTTTGGACAATTCATAGTCAAGTCAGCACACTGACAGCTGTTGTTGCCTGTTGTGCTTGAGTTTGCCATGTTATGATTTGAGCATAGGTTTTATGCTAAATGCAGTACCTGAGGGGGATTCTGGACAATATTTGTCATTGTTTTGTGTTGTTAAGTGATTTCCAATATAACTATACATACATTTGTATACAACAAGCATATTTTCCACTCCCATGCTGATAAGAGTATTAAATACTTGACAAATCTCCCTTTTTAAGGTACATTTTGAACAGATCTAAAATGTGCGATTAACTATGGACAATCATGCGATTAATCACGATTAAATATTTGAATCAATTGACAGCCTTAATAAATGTCAATATTGTTCCAACCCAATTCCAAAACTGTGTAATTTGTCATAACCCTGCCATGACAAAAACGGGAACAGACACAAAATGCCAAATAGTATTTATTATAACAAAGAAGATAAACTGAGAGATACATTCAGATGTGAGGTGTGTTAGTCAGTGACATTAGTAGTGTTCATGTGGATGTGCGTGGATAATGGTGCAAGCTGTTGTGAAGTCTTGTGAAACAAACAAAATGCTACGCAAAGTAAAAGAGTTGCAGGCGCTAGCAGGGAAGAGAGAGCCAGCCGCCACACTGGAAGCTGGAACTTTTAAAACACCATCCTGTCGGTAAACACATTAACCGATGCAGCACACACATAAGCAGACTAAGCAGGGAAAATATTTCTATTGCTTTGGCCCAGCGTGAATCTGCAGTATGGCGCTGCTTCAACACTACAGGGAGAAGGATTTGCAGCTCAGTCTGTTTTAGACTAGTTCCAGTAATTGACATTCCTAGGTGATGCCATCACACATGAGTTAGCGTGTTAGCATGTTCAGTGGAGCTATTTTCAGACAAATCTTTGCCAACATCGTGACACTATTTTTTTTTTACTGATAGCATTCACTTCATTACTGCGATGTTCTAGGCCAGTCTCATTAGCATAGTTTTTGGTAACAGTCAACAACTTATAGACCATCAAAGCATTCCAGTTGGAAGTCTGACTGTATGTTCTTGCTAACATACTGTACTGTATTAGACTGATTAGACCTGACCTTACCTAACCTAACAAAAATGCGATGTGTAATCAACTTACTGTACAGTACATTCAGTTGATGTCTTTGGGAATACTGCTGCATATGTGAAAAACAGTTTCGCCGCTAGGTACACACACATCACGCACTGTGCTTAAGAGCATTAATTGCCGTAGGGGGCACAAACAGCCTTGCCATAAAAATACTATTTGCCACTGAGGTGTCACCGACCTCGCGGTGAAGACGGCTCAACTTTGGAGTGATATTTCCTCCTTCCTTTCCCAGTAAGCTAGCGTGACATGTTTGATATCAACGGATTCATCGCAATCTTAAGATTCAAATGATGCCACTATCTTAAAAAAACACTTATCATGAAACCAGCATCGGCCTTCAAAAGACAGTAATGTTAATGCCAGTCATGGTCAGAGGATTAAAAGTAGGCCAAGTAAACCAAGAAGTGAGGAGGAGAATAATTCCAATTTTAAGATCATGGTGATCAATGATGACCTGCACAGAAAACATGCACTTTTAGATGGTTAAATTATATTAGAAATTGGCTTACCAGTAGGCTGCAGTTTAATCATTGGCCTATTCAAACAAGGCAATTTAATTTAATATATCTATATCAGCTTACCTTGTTGTTTTTTTCAATACAGTATGTTTCTGTTACTCGTGCATTCTGGTCAGATTTAAATGTTTTTGTCTCATAATCAAGGTCAATATGGTAGCTTTATTATAAGCAGGTTAAGAGGCTATGTCAATCCTGTATGCACAAAAATAACACAGAGAACGTCCCGGCAGGGCGTGCTTTGCGAGTTCGCAAAAAGAGGTGGAGAGACAGTAGCTAATATCTTGCCTAAGGCACAAAGTTGGTCACTGTAAATAAAGCCTTTAGTGTCTCCAGAGGGAGCTGTGTGAAGTCTGATAAATGTCCTCAGGTGATGTCACTTGAGTCGGCGTCGGTTGGGGCGGAAGTTTGAAAATGAAAAAAAAGATCTGCAGGCTACAGGCTACATTAGCTGCTACTAGCATAACAAACCCAAATCTCTGACTGTACTCTCAATAGTCCCGTTGCATTGTGGGTAATGTAGGTGGTCAGGTTTTGACAAGGAAGGAGAATGAACCAAATAACAAAGATGATATCTCTGGTTCTTCTGCATCGATTTTTTTTAACAGTCCATTGTGAGTCAAACAATGTTATAGGAGTGCTCTGCTTAATCACCGGAGTACTCTTTTAATTATGTTGTTTGAAAGCTGAATTTGTGGTTCAGGTTTACCCAAGCTAATGTTGGCTTCAAACCACATACTACTGTGTTAACCGCCAGACATGAGACAGACCCCAGACATATTAAATTTGGCAATTAAATGTTGTATCACACCCTGTCCACTGTAATTTAGGAAGCATGTTTCTCTCACCGTCTCACACAGGCTTCTGGGATGCTCAGTCGTACCACAGGAGGACGGGCTCACTCTCCTTATCAGGACTAAATGCCCCCGACAGACCACCTCCTCCTGCCCAGAGACCAGTCTCCTTGCCCTCCATCCCAGGGCACCCTCGGCTTCTAACTCGCACCCCGTCAGAGCTCAAGTGTCTCCAGTCCAACGGAGCACTTTGCTTCATCAACCCCCTCTTCATAAGGGTTCACCAATCAGATGGCGACCACAGCGCCACTTCAAATTCCTCTGGTACAGTGAAGCAAGGCCTGAGGGAGGAACCCGTCAGCGACAGCCTAGAAACCAACAACACTCAACACTCTTGTAAAGACAGTCCTCAGGTCTGTAGCTCAGATCAAAGTGACAGCAGCCAGTCCGCTCAAAGCAACCTTCAGAGCCTTGATGGAAACACAGAGCTACAGGACGATAACAGCCAAACCAGCAGCAGCAGCAGTCAGAAGCTAAGTGCTGCAGACAGCGTGGCACGGTCCCCACCTCCACGTCCACCCCCGCCTCGCATTGCGCCGCAACGCTCAGCGCGTCCTCTCCGACAGCGCAGTATGCCAGAGAAGATCTCCTGGATCAACGTCCCCAAGGAGAAGCCGGAGGAGCGGGAGAGGGGCAGCAGCCTCCTTTCTCGTTTGGGCTCCTCGCTAAGCATCAGCCCCTCATCCTCCCCTCCCAAGAGACTCAGCATCAGCTCCCCCATATCCATCCCCCGGCCCTCTCTCCCCATCTCTCTGTCATCTCTCTCCTCCTCTCCGCGTCGGGCCAAGGCCTCGCCATCATCCAGCCAGGAGGATGCCCAGTGCCACGTGGCGCTGGAGGAACAGACTATTGAGAAGGCTATCATTAGGGCCAGACTGTTTCAGCGTAATGCTACCAGAACCCCCGCCCAGGACTCGAGCAGTCCTCCAGACCCTTCACCGATGACGACAAGCAAGCAGACAGATGTGACAGAAGAAGAAGAAGAAGAAGCAGGCGAGGAAAACGGTGGTGGTGGTGGCCAGCGGCTCAGCGACATGAGCCTTTCCACAGATTCCTCAGACTCTCTGGATTTCTCCCAGTCCTCAGCCTTCTTCCTTCCTCCTCTGCATGATCCCAGCCCCCCCACCGAGGCTGACTTTAACACCCATCTCCCCCTCTCCATTGCACCATCCCACATGCCTTACTGCAGCATGGAAGAGGACGACGAGGACGACGACGACGACGACGAAGAGGAGCCCGACTATGGCGTCAGTCTCGAGAGCGACCAGGACCAAGACCAGGACCTAACCATGGTGCCACCGGGCCACCGCACAAAGCGCCGCCCAAGTGCCAGCGCTTTAGTCCTGCAGAAGGCCCTGCGAGGGCACCTGCGCAAGATGAGCGGCGTTTTCAACTCGCTGCTGACGCCTGACAAGAGGGCGATCCGCAAGGTGATGGAGTTGTCCCGGGATAAAAGCTCGTACTTCGGCTGCCTGGTGCAGGACTACCTGAGCTACATGGGCGAGGGTGCGGGCACCCAGGCTTGGCAGGGCTACGCCTCTGGACTGGAGCTGCTGCAGACTCTCCGCCAGTTTATCACTCAGATGAAGAGCTACCTGAGACAGAGCTCCGAGCTGGAGCCGCCAATTGAGAGCCTCATTCCTGAAGACCAGATCGGTGAGTACCAAATGAAATAATTCCACCATCTTTTACTCCTAGCTCTGTTTTGTCACCCTTCTTATTTCACTAGTTTTACCAGCAATTCATCATATTTACACAACGGTCATTTTGCTCTTACGTCACGCTCAAGGCAAGGCCTATTGAAAGAGGCCGTGGTATGGTTTGTGCACTGTGAATAATTGATGTATTTATGGAGAAATCTTAATTTTCATGGAAACACTATGTCACAGAATGCGTGACGTTCAATGCGGACGCAGCAGTTTCACTTCAGTATTTTGGCAGTGAAGATATTGGAAAACTTGTCCTCACATGTTTGCAGCTGGATGTGTGCACGTGTGTTTATGTGTAAACATTCATAGTGAAGCCGTGGCCATCAGGCTAATCTTAGTTAATTGTATGTTGTCATGTATGCTGGTGAGTCATTTGAAAAAGAAAGTAAGGACAGGTGATCATGGAGTTGAATCTATCTTTTGAAACTGAGTGCAAATCTCCTGTAGTTCAATACTAAGATTTGCATTTCCCTCCTATTGCCCTTTATTATATCCGTCCTTTATTGCATCTTACAATACCATGACCGCCACATGAAAGGGAGACCAGACACAACCACATAGATACGTAAGATCACACACACACACACCTGCCGGAAGAGCGGTCTGAATCATTTGGGCCAAGACTCAGTGGCTGCATTAGACCTTGGACGGAGTAACATGTAAACAGAGAGCACAAAGAGGGTTTTGTCTCCGGAGGAAAAGGGGGCTGTTTAACCAACCTGTTTCTACTGGCCCCGTTCAAATAGATCACCACAGGACTATAATTATGAAGTCATGAATTGGGTGAAAAACTTATTGACCACAAATCATTGACCACTTTTATAAATTAATTTTCTCTGTGTTTGTTAGGGCGGTGTTTATCGGCAAGAATCTGTTTTAGGTTTGACAACTATTAATAGTGCAAGCTCTGAAGTAAAGGCAGAAACATTTATTTTTTTTATTTTTTCATGTTTGTAAGTTGCGTGTGGGGGTCTTGCGTGTTTTTCTGAATGGCCTGTTTTTCACAGGAATGACACAATGGGAACTACTGCGGTTTCAGTTCTTGGAAGAGTTGCACAACATTTTGTTGTGGCAGCTTCAGAGAGTGTTTTCTGTCCAACTCCAAGGCCGGCCGGCCGGCTAGCCAGCCAGCCCAGATGCATTTGGGTGGCTGTCTGCCCAGTCGTACAATCTCTGTCTTACTCCAACTCCACTTCTTTTAAAATCACTCTCCAATCAGAGTGAGAGGATTTGAGGCAAGCCCCCCTCCACTTTCTGTCTCACTCTGTCGTTCTCTGACGCTTTCTTTGTATTTTTTCTTGGTTTTTCCTCTATTTTTTTCCTCCTAATCCAGTCTCTCTCTTTCTCTCTCTCTCTCTCTCTCTCTCTCTTCTGCTCTCCGTGCTTTAAAGTAATGTGCCAGTATTTTAGTACGACTGTTGATGCTTTCATGCAGTATTTAATGTAAATGAGGGATGGGTGTTTGGTATTTTCACACACATTATTGTCACTCATAATACTGCCTTAAATACCAGGAAAAGTAATTCAAGTTTAGCTAAGTTAAGCACATTTATAGGTGACATAGACAAAATGAAAAGAAAAAACAAAACGTTCAGAAACTAAGTGGAGACAGAACAGAATATGCAAGATGCTGTTGTTGTTGTTCCCGTCTAGCGCTCACTCAGCAACCCAACCATGTGTGTGTTCAGGATGTTCAGGCGGGGTGAGAGGAGTGGTGGGGGGGCAGAATAGAGTTCCTTGTATTCCTCTCCACCTACACTGCAATGCTCTCCTCCGGCAGATAGTCTTAGACAACTCAATGTCATAAAGCTCTGTTTGTGGTGCTTCACAAAGTGTTCATGTGTTATGAAAACATCAACAGCTGGATAAGACCTGAGGGGGTGTACTACGAAGCAGTTTTGACAAAAGAGCCAGGCTTTACTTGCTGGCTCGACAAAACCTAAAACCCCAGTGAGAGATAATAGGTATCACAACAGTGGGTTTTTTTTTCACCAGGCTCTGTGCGCGTTCCTAAGAAGCCCCGTTTGCTGCGTCGTTTGACTCTTTTACTGCACTAAATGGACCGATCACGTGACGCCTACTTCAGTCAAGAGGAACAGTAAATTCGTAACTTAATATATTGAGTTTCCCACTCAATGCACTTTCAATGTTTACCGATTATTACAAACTTTAAACTTCATATTTAAGCGTCATACTCCAGAATTGCACCTAGGTCGGACACTGTCCCACAATGAAGGATATGATTAAGTTTTTGGTAGGGATGTCAAAGTTAACGCGATAATAACGCATCAGCGCAAATTCATTTTAACGGCACTAATCTCTTTAACACAATTAACTTGCTATTTTTAGGTTGTAGCGGCCACAGTTTTAAAGCTAGAGTGATGATACTGGCATCATATGAAACTAGAAAACCTAATGAATCCATTGGTACCAACCATGTCATTCTAGCTTGTCACAAAGGAGGGTAAATAACGCTCCAAACGTACGCTAAATTTTGGCGATGAAAAACTGGCATGGCCACATTTTGAACAGATAAAAAATGTGAGATTAATTGCGATTAACTATCGACAATCATGCGATTAATCTTCGCAATTAAATATTTTAATCAGTTGACAGCCCTAGTTTTTGGCCAAATCAAAGTGAAATTAACATTATTGATTGAATATTATCTGTGATAAATACAAAAAGTAATTTCTCTCTTGCCTTATTTACAGCAACAGTGTTGCTTTTTTGCTATAATACCTTTTTGTAGATTCTTTATAGCTCTTTCATTATAACGACCTGTTCCTCTCGACTGAAGTAGGCGACACGATTGGCCCATTTTGTGCGGTAGTAGAGTCAAATGACGCGCCAAACGTCCCCTTTCATTGGAACACGCACACAGCCTGATGAAGAAAGCCTCGGTTAACAAAGAAAGTTGATAATCACCGTTGTGATCTCTGATTGGGGCTTTTGTCGAGCCAGCTAAAGCAAAGAAAGCCTGGCTCTGACAAACTTGTTTCACGGTACACCCCTCTGGTGTTTTGCTGTATTTGTGTTAGAGGGTCTCAGATATTAGCTTGAATCTAAACGCTTCCCACTGACAACCCAGAAAAACCTTTCCTTTCCCATCAACGCCTTTATAACTACTCCAATCCATCCGGTAGAGAGAATAAACCTTTCTTTGCTGAATCCATACAGGGACTTCTGATAACTGCTCCCTCAACCTGCTTGTTTGTATGACCCAAGGATAGGTACAAAGGCTATTTTTAAGATGTATATTATCGAAGCAGGAAGTAAGCTTTCAATGTATCAGGAGAGCTCCTTGGTCCGGTGACAGGACAGATAGACACACCTCTCCTCCTGATTATACCAGCCTATTTTTACTACAAGGAGTCTCCTTGTCTACATATCTGTGTGTGTTTACATGTGTATGGGTGTGGATTGGATGTGCTTTTTACCGTGCTTCTATTTGTTTAAAGTGTTTCCCCGAAAATGAGGATCACCTCTTTTAATGTGGAAATTCCCTCGTACAATTGTTGAGGACAAGATGTGTAGTGAAAGGCTAGAAGAGGGCAGAGAGGATGTCTGGTGGGTGGATGTTTATATCAAGCGGGAAGAGGCCCAGCATTGTTGAAAGAAGTGTGTGTTTGTGTCTGATTGCCTGTTTTGGCTGACCTTGACTGATTAGTTGCCCCTCAAGCAGACTGACTCCTCTGTTTTTCTATTGTCTGTGATAACAGACCACCAGGGAGACGGTGACTTGGGCTGTGACTTAAGCCGGTTATGTGGTGAAGTCACATGAGCCATGTAAGCTATAGGTGCGGGAAGTCACTTTGAAGCCAGAGCAGCACACAGAAATGCAGAGAGGTCAGCATTCGCTCTTTATCGTTCCTCTAAATTGCGGAAAACATATGACCACAGTGAAACTACACTTACACACGCAACTTTGAGCAGTCTTATTTGTATGTACGTTTTCTCCCCTTTTAGAATTACATAAGCCTTTAACTTGATGCCCAGAGCAAGGCTGCCAACACCCAGATCGCTGTGTCGTTACACCCCTAGCAAATACACTGTGCTCCCATTGCAAAAATGTTTTAAAAAAAGACGGTGGCTGCTTGCCATCCCCTACGGTTGGCTTGTTAATTGCGAGGTATTGCAATATTGTGGTTGTTGCGACAGCCCTGTGGTTGCACTGCATTCCATGTTTGTTTTTAATCACTGTAACAGACATGTGGGAAGTTCAGTGATTATTGAGCTCTAAGAGAAGTATTATGGAATAAAGAAAAATGCTAGAAATAAGAGGCATCTTTGTTGCAAAGCTGAAAAGGTGCATATTGTGCATTTAATACTTCAAATTATTAGTTTACAACTTGTCTAATTTGAATATTTGCTGCTATTCTCAGTTCTCTATTATAGTAAATTGTAAATTTATTTGGGTTTTGGACTGTTGGTTTGGACAAAACAAGACATTTGAAGACTCAACTTTAACAGGCTTTTCTTACATCTTATAAATCAAATGATTAATCAATTAATCTCGAAAAATAATTGGCAGATTGGTCAGTAATGCAAATAATTGTTAGTTGCTTTTCTGTACTATTGTCTAACAAAATTGTGACACAAGACGTTTAAGAAAAAGGTCTTGAATTTTTATCCTTCGTATTTATTTTTTACTAATTCTTATTTTTCACGTTAGTCTTTTGAAGAAGGGCAGTTTGAGAGTAAAACATTTTTTTCCCCCTTGTACCTGTTGCAGGTTGTGCTGGGAATCCCTGCAGAAAATACCTGTGAAAGTGAAAAGTTTTGTTCAGCATGACTTCTCATTCGAGCCACAGGCAGTTTCAGTAACTCTTTCGGTATCATAATATAGTGGAAAATTGGTTGTTTCCAATTAGACAGGCTGTCTTTTTCATCCAAAATAACTCGAAATCATGAAGTTAAAGAGTCTCATCTTGGAATACTGAAATCAGCTGTCAAAGACCAACACACCTCTCTCTCAGTCTCATAATCCAGAACAAAAACAACACTTTGTGCTGATGCCGGTTCGACATGCTGGGTGCCCTACTTACTGGCAACTCTCAATCAGTACCTTCTTGTAGAATGAGGAAGTGTGAATGCGCTGACTGGTTCGGTGCCAGCCGATGTATCAGCAGGTAGCATTAATGCGGGTGTGGAGAAATGTTCCAGTAAGACGAGTGAGGGAGAAAGGAAGGTGGAATTGAACAACTCATAATAACTGACAGAGACTGATTGCTGTGAATGGCAGATATTGGATGCCATCAGGCCGTGGTGGAAAAATAAAATCTGTGTCTGCAGATGTGCTCAGCCAAAAAAAAAAAACTGCTGACTTCACTCTTTGCTGGAGGAAAGTCAGCAACACACACAGAGACAGCACGCACACACGCTCCTTATTCAGCAGTGCTGTGGTTTGGCTCCCTCTCTGCATTCATCCTGTCTGTGTTATAATATCATGGTTTGTGTTAGTCGGACTGAACGAGCTGAGCTTGTAAAAGCTGATGTTTACACTGTCGCTGTGTGGATCAGTGGGCTACCTCCGGGTCTGAGGAGTGAAGCCAATGTTGAAGTGCCTCAAACTTGCATTCTTTCTAATAGCCAGCAGGGGGCGACTCCTCAGAAGTCTGATTGTATGGAAGTCTATGAGAAAATGTGCCTACTTCTCACTTGATTTATTACCTCAGTAAACATTGTAAACATGAGTTTATGGTCTCAATCGCTAGTTTCAAGTTTTCCTCAATACAGCGTGATGTTCATTTAGTAAATTATGGTCCCATTTAGAGTTAAATAGACCATAAAGCAGGGGATGCTTTAGGGCGTGGCTGCCTTGTGATTGACAGGTCGCTAACACGTCGTTGTCCGGTCCGAGAGTGTTTTCGTCGTAGAGCTTTCACCCTTTCACAGTGTGTTTTCAGTTCATGAAAGTTAATTCTAACCTTTTTGGTCGCCTGAAAATGCCTTATTCAGCGTTGCCGATCTGGGTGTTGGCAGCCTTGCTCTGGGCATCAACCTCTCATGTCACTTCGGGTTGCAAAAAGCCAACATGACGGTGCCAAAATGTCGAACTATAGTCTTCAAAACGGCAGTCCACACACCATTGGTGACGTCACGGTGACTACGCCCACTTCTTAAATACAGTTTATGATGTGGGGACACATCCTGCGCTCCGCTCCAGCAACAACGACACACACAACTGTCTTGGACTTTGATGTATACAGATGGTGAACAATGAGAGCTTGGGTAGCAAGTGATACAAAAAAAGTAGCGATCCGACCTTGGCAGTCTCCGGGAAGCTTGTAGGTCCTAAATAACAAGAACAATGAGGAATGTGATATTAATCTTTGACCGTGGTGTTTGTCAGAGGTGGGATACAAGTGGATGTTTACCAGACAGAGTGATCTATGGACTCTTATGCTGTTATCTGAGGGTTGTATTTAGTCATCCTGTTGTTGTAAATTAATCTATGTTGCAGTAATACAGGAGAGGCACAAACTGGAGCCACCTTTGAATTGGCTTTGGCTTCAATAAAATCCTAGTAATGTTGATATGAAGTTGTAATTAGATTCATGTGAAAAAAGCTCACCTTATTCCTCCTCTCCCCAGACCGAGTCCTGGAGAAGGCCATGCACAAGTGCGTTCTGAAGACCCTCAAACCGGTGGTGAGCGTGGCCCTGCAGGAGTTCCAGGTGCGCAGCGGGGAGTGGCAGGAGCTGAAGGAGAACATGGCGTTGGCCAAGGCCCGGCAGCCGCAGGAAATGGGCGTGGCCGACATGCTGCCCCCAGACTCCGTGGCCATAGAGAAGATCAAGCACAAGTTCCACACCATGAGTAAACTGTACTCCCCCGAGAAGAAGGTCTCCATGCTGCTGAGAGTCTGCAAACTCATCTACACCATCATGGAGGATAACTCGGGTAGAGATCTGAATATTGTACCAATTTTCTGCAATATGATAAAACACAATAATCTTCAAATCAATACCATTTTTAAGACTGTAAAAAGTATCAAATGATGAAATTAAAACTGCAGGATCTCACCACCCTGGTCTGTCTGCCTCTCAGGTCGTCTGTATGGTGCCGATGACTTCCTGCCCATGCTGACTTACGTGTTGGCCCAGTGCGACATGCCTCAGCTGGACAATGAGATACTCTACATGATGGAGCTGCTGGACCCCGCTCTGCTCCACGGAGAAGGTCAGTTTGTTTAAACTGGAGAGCCTCCACCATAAACATCCCACAGAAAATAATGATTTCTCTGAATAGGGCTGTCAAAGTTAACGCAATAAATAGCAGGCTCAGTTTTAAAGCTAGCGTGAAGGTACAGACGTCATATGAAACTACAAAACCTAAGGAATCCATTGGTACCAACCATGTCATATTAGCTTGTCGTGAAAAAGATTAAATAACGCTCCAAACTTGCGGTAAATTTTGGCAAGGAAAAACTGTCCCTGCCATTTTCAAAGGGGTATCTTAACTTCTGACCTCAAGTTAACGGGTTCTATGGGTACCTACGAGTCTCCCCTTTACAGACATGCCCACTTTATGATAATCACTCAATTAATTAAGCTGCAAATATACTTTTGCTACGAGGGAAATGTTACTTTTCTGAGTCTCGATCAACCTACAAGAGCCTTCATTTATGAACCTGGCTCAGCCGCACACAATCTGTACTTTAACATCACTGAGGAGAGGCTACTTTATTATTTAAAGAAACCCTTTGACAAGGTATAAGGAGTACAGAGAAACTTTTACTTTAACTGCAGATAGGTTATTTTATTTCAGTTATGCAAAAGCCTACAGCAGTAAAACAGTAATATCAATCAGATGTTCTAATTGAAATCGACACAGAATTATTTAATTCATTATTCAACAATATTAATTTGTACTATGTATTATATACATCTTGTTAACCCTCTGCCTTTTGTGTGTCCAGGTGGCTACTACCTGACCAGCGCATATGGAGCTATGTCCCTGATTAGAAACTTCCAGGAGGAGCAGGCAGCCAGAGCTCTGCTGAGCTCTGAAACCAGGGACACACTCCACCAGTGGCACCGCCGACGCACCACCCAGCGCTCTGCACCGTCCATCGATGACTTCCAGGTAGGAGCACTGTCATACTGCAGACATGTTGGTAGTGGTTGCCTTTAAGCTCCAGAGTTGATTTTAAGGCTCACATTTAAGGCAGGGATTGCTTTTTCCACTGCATCAAAAAACAGATTTTCCACCTTGTGAATGCCCGCAAACTAATTCCCGGCAGTTTACAGCCTGTGAACTCAGCGTTCGCCTGTGCCATAAATTGACGAGCACTTACTAATAATAACTTAACAATAACTTTAAGTTATGTATACAATTAGTACGCCTATAAGACTATATATTCATGTGATATATGTTGTATCATGTTATTGTTATCATATGTGCTACACTATAATCAGTGACATGAATATTAATTTATTTGGGAAAGGAAAAAAAACATAAGGAACATGTTGATTAAAAGCAGTAGCAGCAGAAATAGCAAATGAACAAACACAACTGTGTGAAGTGTATTTGGTTGCATGCTGTCCAAATGTGGTCCAATGTGCAGACGTCTGATTTGTAGCCGTGTAGCCTGCTTCGGGTTAGCTTCCAGTCTTTCCTTAAGTGAAGAAATTGTTTCCAGCAGCTGTAGGGAGGTGAGAGAGGAGGGAGCGAAGTGAGAGGAGGGAGGAAGTGAGGTAAGAGGAGGGAGTGAGAGGAGGGAGTGAGGTGAGAGAGGAGGGAGTGAGGAGAGAGGAGGGAGGAAGTGAGGTAAGAGGAGGGAGTGAGGTGAGAGGAAGGAGCGAGATGAGAGAGGAGGGAGCAAGGTGAGAGAGGAGGGAGCGAGGAGGGAGAGAGGATGGAGCGAGGTGAGAGAGGAGGGAGCGAGGTGAGAGAGGAGGGAACGAGGTGAGGTAAGAGGAGGGAGTGAGGTGAGGTAAGAGGAGGGAGTGAGAGGAGGGAGTGAGGTGAGAGAGGAGGGAGGAGGGAGCGAGATGAGAGAGGAGGGAGCGAGAGGAGAGAGGAGGGAGCGAGGTGAGAGAGGAGGGAGCGAGGTGAGAGAGGAGGGAGCGAGGTGAGGTAAGAGGAGGGAGCGAGGTGAGGTAAGAGGAGGGAGCGAGAGGAGGGAGTGAGGTGAGAGAGGAGGGAGGAGGGAGCGAGATGAGAGAGGAGGGAGGAGGGAGCGAGATGAGAGAGGAGGGAGCGAGAGGAGAGAGGAGGGAGCGAGAGGAGAGAGGAGGGAGCGAGATGAGAGAGGAGGGAGTGAGGTGAGAGAGGAGGGAGCGAGGTGAGAGAGGAGGGAGCGAGGAGAGAGGAGGGAGCGAGGAGAGAGGAGGGAGTGAGGAGAGAGGAGGGAGCAAGTTGGGAGGGGAAGGAGGGAGTGAGGTGAGGATTTACTTACACTAGAGTGCAGGTCTGAACATGGCTGAGTTTCTGCAGACGGTCTCATAGTAGATCTTACAGGCAGCTGCAAAACAATTAAATGAGTTTTGTGTTATAGATGGGTTTCTTGTATACAAACATTACTGGGTGCACATTGAGGGGGAAAAACAGCTTTGGCAACCGTTGTAATCAACGTAGATTTTGTACTTTCTTGTAGACTATACTAGACCCCTGCAGAGTCCGACCACCAGATACCATATGATGGTTGTTAGAGTTATGCTGTTGATCAGTTCATTTTTATTGATCCGTGGAGCAGGACAGCTCGCCATGACCACCTGTTGCTTTGCTAGCGCTGTGAGACGAGAATGCTTTCATCCATAAGTTGTGAAGACAATAGTCTCCTATAAAATACAACAAGATAAAAAAGAGTCACTTTTGTGGACAAATAGTAATACACAGTTTGGAGCGAGTAGACATACGGTCTAAAGGCAGGAATTGGCATTAAAAACATTTTCAGAGAATCGGTTCTCCACTCTGCTTCAGGGTTAATGTTTGTTTTTTTTCTTCCCGTCTCTCAGAACTACCTGCGGGTGGCGCTGCAGAACCTGGACAGCGGCTGTACGGCCAAGACCCTACAGGTCCGACCTTACGCCTCCGTGGAGGAGGTGTGTCGGCTGTGTGCCCAGAAGTTCAAAGTGTCGGACCCCGAGAACTACGGCTTGTTCCTGCTGATGGAGGGCAGCAGCCAGCAGCTGGCGCCAGACACCCACCCTCAGAAGATCAAAGCTGAGCTCCACAGCCGCTCGCAGACCACTCCCTTCCACTTTGTCTTCCGCCGTGTGGCCGCCAACAACAACAACACATCATCAGCTCCCCTCAATCTTACACCCAACCTCAATGACCTCACTGTGACCTCTGACGCCCAGGCCAACCTGAATGACCTCAGCATGGACCTGTCAGCCTCCTCCTCCCAGCTCTCTCTCAGCTCAGGCCTCAGTCCGACTCTGAGCCTCAGCCTGCCGCCCAGCCACCTCAATGGCAACTCTATATCTATATGACTGTAACAGGGGGGGCTGACTGAAAGTCTGAACGGGGTCTTTGTCTCCCGGCTGTGACAGTATCCCCCATTATCTCTAACAAACACGGTTCCATGAGACCTACACTGGCCAGCACGTTGAAAGGATTGGGCAAAGCGCGGTGTCGTGCCAGTCCTTACAAAGCCTGATTTCTCCTTTTGGATGTCTGTCTCAGTCAACATCCCCCTCGCTGGAAAGTTCTGTCAGACAGACACGGGTGAAAGAGGAAAAGAAGAAAGGAGGGAAGGAAACGAGAGAGATTTTTTTTTTACTTCCTTGGCTCTATTTTTGGCAACTTTGCAATGCTAAGTGTGTTACGGACGACATGAACACTAACATGTGTTAGCAGTCCTGCCTTAATGCTGGTGCTTCCTGTGCAGATTCAGGGTCAGCTGTTCTTGTTGTTACGTTTTAGGGTACATAGAGGGAAATCAGATCTCCGAGACTAATCAATCATTTTAAATATACTACAGATTATTTAGGTGATAGATGTAGCTTTGATTTACTTATAACAGTTGCTGGTAAACTGTGTTATTATGTTGTTTGAGACCGTTAATCCTACAGATTGTTTGGCGACACCCAGTGGTGGCTGTTGCACACAGCAAGAGTTTCATCTGAAACTGAACATGTATGGCCTTAGGTGGGAAGTAATATGCCTTATTGCAACAAAATAACAAGCAGAAGAAGGATATTATCAATGAAAGGTATAATATATATGGCATTTTATATGATAATCTTAAGGATTAACATTTTAAAATTTGTAAAATATTGTTCTTGCATGTAGTTTTAAGTGTAATATTAGAAACAGGCAGTTCTGCCGGTGTTTTAAAAAACATTTATGTATTTACTGATTATCCTGGTGATATGAAAAATACCTGATATATTGCGTGTTAAAGGGCATCTTTCTTCCATTCAGATTGACGATATGTGACCGAGGAACAAGTTGTGGCTTCCACATTTACAATTTTTGACAAGTCTACTTACTTAACGTACTACTGACAAAAGTTAAAGGTTTTTATCCTGGTGAATAAAAAGATGTGGTCAGTTATAAAATAAAGAATGTGTGGACTTCCAAGCTGGTCTGAGGTCACACAAACATGCTGTGTTGTAGATATTTGGAAAGACAAAAGGTATGTGAGGATATAGTGGTGGGCAGGTGAGGGAACGTTGTCTACATCAGTATTGAGTTTGGTACTGTCGATCAAAAAAAAAATACTTGACATTTTCTTGTGAATTTAAAAGGTTCCAGTAGTTGGAAAATCTAATTGCTATGCTGTTAATTTACTGAGTGTAATGAACTGTAACACTCCATTCGTTCCTGTCTTACAGTCATGAGTGGTAAGTAGAGAGGAAACACGAGTAGCATTAATGTCATGTACCGTAGCTCACCGTGTATATCTCTGGGGACCAAGTGTTCAGAGTCTGAATTGACTCACACTGCCATGTTTTTGGTAATCTAACTTTCTTTAAGCAAATATGTGTATTTATGTCTCTGTGCGGGTATCTTTCACAGACGGCTTTTTCCGTGTTCCATAATAATCTTTGGTGTCAAAATGTCATTTGCGCCCAGGAGACATCTTGTTTTGTTGTCATTGAATGATATCATAAATATTATTTTGCACTTAATAAATGTTTGAAGAGGAATTACATGTCTAACTTTGTATTTGTATTTGATCAAAGCTTAATAATCACAAGCCTTTTTGTACCACTTTACTCTGAGGTTTAGTACAAATTTCAAATTTACATGCCTAACTAGACTGAAAGCATTTTGGATTTATGATACATATGCATAGCAAAGATAAGTATTACAACTAGAATAGAAAATACATTGGAAGCATCTATTACTGTATATACAGTACATATTTATTTGTGACTTTTTTGACTTACTAAACTACGACATTTTTGACACACTTTACTATAATTTTTTTTTAACATACTTAATGACTTTTTTTCGACATATACTATGATTTTTTTTCATGACATTTTTCGACATACTATAAAATACTTTTTTTCATGACATTTTTGGACATACAATACTTTGACTTTTTTTCATGAATTTTTTTGACATACTATACTTTGACTTTTTTTCATTTAATTTTTCGACACATTATACTATGATTTTTTTTATGAATTTTTTCGACATACTAAATTATAACTTTTTTCATGAAATTTTCCGACATACTATAAAATACTTTTTTTCATGAAATTTTTCGACATACTATAAAATACTTTTTTTCATGAAAATTTTCGACATACTATAAAATACTTTTTTTCATGAAAATTTTCGACATACTATACTTTGACTTTTTTCATGAAATTTTTCGACACATTATACTATGATTTTTTTATGAATTTTTTCGACATACTAAATTATAACTTTTTTCATGAAATTTTCCGACATACTATAAAATACTTTTTTTCATGAAAATTTTCGACATACTATAAAATACTTTTTTTCATGAAATTTTTCGACATACTATAAAATACTTTTTTTCATGAAAATTTTCGACATACTATAAAATACTTTTTTTCATGAAATATTTTCGACATACTAAATTATAACTTTTTTCATGAAATTTTCCGACATACTATAAAATACTTTTTTTCATGAAATTTTTCGACATACTATAAAATACTTTTTTTCATGAAAAATTTCGACATACTATAAAATACTTTTTTTCATGAAAATTTTTGACGTACTATAAAATACTTTTTTCATGAAAATTTTCGACATACTATACTTTGACTTTTTTTCATGAAATTTTTCGACACATTATACTATGATTTTTTTATGAATTTTTTCGACATACTAAATTATAACTTTTTTCATGAAATTTTCCGACATACTATAAAATACTTTTTTTCATGAAAATTTTCGACATACTATAAAATACTTTTTTTCATGAAATTTTTCGACATACTATAAAATACTTTTTTTCATGAAAATTTTCGACATACTATAAAATACTTTTTTTCATGAAATATTTTCGACATACTAAATTATAACTTTTTTCATGAAATTTTCCGACATACTATAAAATACTTTTTTTCATGAAATTTTTCGACATACTATAAAATACTTTTTTTCATGAAAAATTTCGACATACTATAAAATACTTTTTTTCATGAAAATTTTCGACGTACTATAAAATACTTTTTTTCATGAAAATTATCGACATACTATACTTTGACTTTTTTTCATGAAATTTTTCGACACATTATACTATGATTTTTTTATGAATTTTTTCGACATACTAAATTATAACTTTTTTCATGAAATTTTCCGACATACTATAAAATACTTTTTTTCATGAAAATTTTCGACATACTATGAAATACTTTTTTTCATGAAAATTTTCGACATACTATAAAATACTTTTTTTCATGAAATTTTTCGACATACAATACTTTGACTTTTTTTCATGAAATTTTTCGACATACAATACTTTGACTTTTTTTCATGAATTTTTTTGACATACTATACTTTGACTTTTTTTCATGAAATTTTTCGACACATTATACTATGATTTTTTTATGAATTTTTTCGACATACTAAATTATAACTTTTTTCATGAAATTTTCCGACATACTATAAAATACTTTTTTTCATGAAAATTTTCGACATACTATAAAATACTTTTTTTCATGAAATTTTTCGACATACTAAATTATAACTTTTTTCATGAAATTTTCCGACATACTATAAAATACTTTTTTTCATGAAATTTTTCGACATACTATAAAATACTTTTTTTCATGAAAAATTTCGACATACTATAAAATACTTTTTTTCATGAAAATTTTCGACGTACTATAAAATACTTTTTTTCATGAAAATTATCGACATACTATACTTTGACTTTTTTTCATGAAATTTTTCGACACATTATACTATGATTTTTTTATGAATTTTTTCGACATACTAAATTATAACTTTTTTCATGAAATTTTCCGACATACTATAAAATACTTTTTTTCATGAAAATTTTCGACATACTATAAAATATTTTTTTTCATGAAATTTTTAGACATACAATGCTTTGACTTTTTTTCATGAAATTTTTAGACATACTATAAAATACTTTTTTTCATGACATTTTTCGACATACTATAAAATACTTTTTTTCATGACATTTTTGGACATACAATACTTTGACTTTTTTTCATGAATTTTTTTGACATACTATACTTTGACTTTTTTTCATTTAATTTTTCGACACATTATACTATGATTTTTTTTATGAATTTTTTCGACATACTAAATTATAACTTTTTTCATGAAATTTTCCGACATACTATAAAATACTTTTTTTCATGAAATTTTTCGACATACTATAAAATACTTTTTTTCATGAAAATTTTCGACGTACTATAAAATACTTTTTTTCATGAAAATTATCGACATACTATACTTTGACTTTTTTTCATGAAATTTTTCGACACATTATACTATGATTTTTTTATGAATTTTTTCGACATACTAAATTATAACTTTTTTCATGAAATTTTCCGACATACTATAAAATACTTTTTTTCATGAAAATTTTCGACATACTATAAAATATTTTTTTTCATGAAATTTTTAGACATACAATGCTTTGACTTTTTTTCATGAAATTTTTAGACATACTATAAAATACTTTTTTTCATGACATTTTTCGACATACTATAAAATACTTTTTTTCATGACATTTTTGGACATACAATACTTTGACTTTTTTTCATGAATTTTTTTGACATACTATACTTTGACTTTTTTTCATTTAATTTTTCGACACATTATACTATGATTTTTTTTATGAATTTTTTCGACATACTAAATTATAACTTTTTTCATGAAATTTTCCGACATACTATAAAATACTTTTTTTCATGAAATTTTTCGACATACTATAAAATACTTTTTTTCATGAAAATTTTCGACGTACTATAAAATACTTTTTTTCATGAAAATTTTCGACATACTATACTTTGACTTTTTTTCATGAAATTTTTCGACACATTATACTATGATTTTTTTATGAATTTTTTCGACATACTAAATTATAACTTTTTTCATGAAATTTTCCGACATACTATAAAATACTTTTTTTCATGAAAATTTTCGACATACTATAAAATACTTTTTTTCATGAAATTTTTCGACATACTATAAAATACTTTTTTTCATGAAAATTTTCGACATACTATAAAATACTTTTTTTCATGAAATATTTTCGACATACTAAATTATAACTTTTTTCATGAAATTTTCCGACATACTATAAAATACTTTTTTTCATGAAATTTTTCGACATACTATAAAATACTTTTTTTCATGAAAAATTTCGACATACTATAAAATACTTTTTTTCATGAAAATTTTCGACGTACTATAAAATACTTTTTTTCATGAAAATTTTCGACATATTATACTTTGACTTTTTTTCATGAAATTTTTCGACACATTATACTATGATTTTTTTATGAATTTTTTCGACATACTAAATTATAACTTTTTTCATGAAATTTTCCGACATACTATAAAATACTTTTTTTCATGAAAATTTTCGACATACTATAAAATACTTTTTTTCATGAAATTTTTCGACATACTATAAAATACTTTTTTTCATGAAAATTTTCGACATACTATAAAATACTTTTTTTCATGAAATATTTTCGACATACTAAATTATAACTTTTTTCATGAAATTTTCCGACATACTATAAAATACTTTTTTTCATGAAATTTTTCGACATACTATAAAATACTTTTTTTCATGAAAAATTTCGACATACTATAAAATACTTTTTTTCATGAAAATTTTCGACGTACTATAAAATACTTTTTTTCATGAAAATTATCGACATACTATACTTTGACTTTTTTTCATGAAATTTTTCGACACATTATACTATGATTTTTTTATGAATTTTTTCGACATACTAAATTATAACTTTTTTCATGAAATTTTCCGACATACTATAAAATACTTTTTTTCATGAAAATTTTCGACATACTATAAAATATTTTTTTTCATGAAATTTTTAGACATACAATGCTTTGACTTTTTTTCATGAAATTTTTAGACATACTATAAAATACTTTTTTTCATGACATTTTTCGACATACTATAAAATACTTTTTTTCATGACATTTTTGGACATACAATACTTTGACTTTTTTTCATGAATTTTTTTGACATACTATACTTTGACTATTTTTCATTTAATTTTTCGACACATTATACTATGATTTTTTTTATGAATTTTTTCGACATACTAAATTATAACTTTTTTCATGAAATTTTCCGACATACTATAAAATACTTTTTTTCATGAAATTTTTCGACATACTATAAAATACTTTTTTTCATGAAAATTTTCGACATACTATAAAATACTTTTTTCATGAAATTTTTTTGACATACTATACTTTGACTTTTTTTCATGAAATTTTTCGACATACTAAATTATAACTTTTTTCATGAAATTTTCCGACATACTATAAAATACTTTTTTTCATGAAAATTTTCGACATACAATACTTTGACTTTTTTTCATGAAATTTATTCGACATACAATACTTTGACTTTTTTTCATGAATTTTTTTGACATACTATACTTTGACTTTTTTTCATTTAATTTTTCGACATACAATACTTTGACTTTTTTTCATGAATTTTTTTGACATACTATACTTTGACTTTTTTTCATTTAATTTTTCGACACATTATACTATGATTTTTTTTATGAATTTTTTCGACATACTAAATTATAACTTTTTTCATGAAATTTTCCGACATACTATAAAATACTTTTTTTCATGAAATTTTTCGACATACTATAAAATACTTTTTTCATGAAAATTTTCGACATACTATAAAATACTTTTTTTCATGAAAATTTTCGACATACAATACTTTAACTTTTTTTCATGAAATTTTTCGACACATTATACTATGATTTTTTTATGAATTTTTTCTACATACTAAATTATAACTTTTTTCATGAAATTTTCCGACATACTATAAAATACTTTTTTTCATGAAATTTTTCGACATACTATAAAATACTTTTTTTCATGAAAAATTTCGACATACTATAAAATACTTTTTTTCATGAAAAATTTCGACATACTATAAAATACTTTTTTTCATGAAAATTTTCGACATACTATAAAATACTTTTTTTCATGAAAATTTTTGACATACTATACTTTGACTTTTTTTCATGAATTTTTTTGACATACTATACTTTGACTTTTTTTCATTTAATTTTTCGACACATTATACTATGATTTTTTTATGAATTTTTTTGACATACTAAATTATAACTTTTTTCATGAAATTTTCCAACATACTATAAAATACTTTTTTTCATGAAAATTTTCGACATACTATACTTTGACTTTTTTTCATGAATTTTTTTGACATACTATACTTTGACTTTTTTTCATTTAATTTTTCGACACATTATACTATGATTTTTTTTATGAATTTTTTCGACATACTAAATTATAACTTTTTTCATGAAATTTTCCAACATACTATAAAATACTTTTTTTCATGAAAATTTTCGACATACTATAAAATACTTTTTTTCATGAAATCTTTCGACATATTAAATTATGACTTTTTTCATGAAGATTTTCGACATACAATACTTTGACTTTTTTTCATGAAATTTTTCGACACATTATACTATGATTTTTTTATGAATTTTTTCGACATACTAAATTATAACTTTTTTCATGAAATTTTCCGACATACTATAAAATACTTTTTTTCATGAAAATTTTCGACATACTATAAAATACTTTTTTTCATGAAATTTTTCGACATACTATAAAATACTTTTTTTCATGAAAATTTTCGACATACTATACTTTGACTTTTTTTCATGAAATTTTTCGACACATTATACTATGATTTTTTTTATGAATCTTTTCGACATACTAGATTATAACTTTTTTCATGAAATTTTCCGACATACTATACTTTGACTTTTTTTCATGAAATTTTTCGACATACAATACTTTGACTTTTTTTCATTTAATTTTTCGACACATTATACTTTGATTTTTTTTATGAATTTTTTCGACATACTAAATTATAACTTTTTTCATGAAATTTTCCGACATACTATAAAATACTTTTTTTCATGAAAATTTTCGACATACTATAAAATACTTTTTTTCATGAAATCTTTCGACATACAATGCTTTGACTTTTTTTCATGAAATTTTTAGACATACTATAAAATACTTTTTTTCATGACATTTTTCGACATACTATAAAATAGTTTTTTTCATGACATTTTTGGACATACAATATTTTGACTTTTTTTCATGAATTTTTTTGACATACTATACTTTGACTTTTTTTCATGAAATTTTTCGACACATTATACTATGATTTTTTTATGAATTTTTTCGACATACTAAATTATAACTTTTTTCATGAAATTTTCCGACATACTATTAAATACTTTTTTTCATGAAATCTTTCGACATACAATGCTTTGACTTTTTTTCATGAAATTTTTCGACATACTACAAAATACTTTTTTCCATGAAAATTTTCGACATACTATAAAATACTTTTTTTCATGAAAATTTTCGACATACTATAAAATACTTTTTTTCATGAAATCTTTCGACATATTAAATTATGACTTTTTTCATGAAGATTTTCGACATACAATACTTTGACTTTTTTTCATGAAATTTTTCGACACATTATACTATGATTTTTTTATGAATTTTTTCGACATACTAAATTATAACTTTTTTCATGAAATTTTCCGACATACTATAAAATACTTTTTTTCATGAAAATTTTCGACATACTATAAAATACTTTTTTTCATGAAATTTTTCGACATACTATAAAATACTTTTTTTCATGAAAATTTTCGACATACTATAAAATACTTTTTTTCATGAAATATTTTCGACATACTAAATTATAACTTTTTTCATGAAATTTTCCGACATACTATAAAATACTTTTTTTCATGAAATTTTTCGACATACTATAAAATACTTTTTTTCATGAAAAATTTCGACATACTATAAAATACTTTTTTTCATGAAAATTTTCGACGTACTATAAAATACTTTTTTTCATGAAAATTTTCGACATACTATACTTTGACTTTTTTTCATGAAATTTTTCGACACATTATACTATGATTTTTTTATGAATTTTTTCGACATACTAAATTATAACTTTTTTCATGAAATTTTCCGACATACTATAAAATACTTTTTTTCATGAAAATTTTCGACATACTATAAAATACTTTTTTTCATGAAATTTTTCGACATACTATAAAATACTTTTTTTCATGAAAATTTTCGACATACTATAAAATACTTTTTTTCATGAAATATTTTCGACATACTAAATTATAACTTTTTTCATGAAATTTTCCGACATACTATAAAATACTTTTTTTCATGAAATTTTTCGACATACTATAAAATACTTTTTTTCATGAAAAATTTCGACATACTATAAAATACTTTTTTTCATGAAAATTTTCGACGTACTATAAAATACTTTTTTTCATGAAAATTTTCGACATACTATACTTTGACTTTTTTTCATGAAATTTTTCGACACATTATACTATGATTTTTTTATGAATTTTTTCGACATACTAAATTATAACTTTTTTCATGAAATTTTCCGACATACTATAAAATACTTTTTTTCATGAAAATTTTCGACATACTATAAAATACTTTTTTTCATGAAATTTTTCGACATACTATAAAATACTTTTTTTCATGAAAATTTTCGACATACTATAAAATACTTTTTTTCATGAAATATTTTCGACATACTAAATTATAACTTTTTTCATGAAATTTTCCGACATACTATAAAATACTTTTTTTCATGAAATTTTTCGACATACTATAAAATACTTTTTTTCATGAAAAATTTCGACATACTATAAAATACTTTTTTTCATGAAAATTTTCGACGTACTATAAAATACTTTTTTTCATGAAAATTATCGACATACTATACTTTGACTTTTTTTCATGAAATTTTTCGACACATTATACTATGATTTTTTTATGAATTTTTTCGACATACTAAATTATAACTTTTTTCATGAAATTTTCCGACATACTATAAAATACTTTTTTTCATGAAAATTTTCGACATACTATAAAATATTTTTTTTCATGAAATTTTTAGACATACAATGCTTTGACTTTTTTTCATGAAATTTTTAGACATACTATAAAATACTTTTTTTCATGACATTTTTCGACATACTATAAAATACTTTTTTTCATGACATTTTTGGACATACAATACTTTGACTTTTTTTCATGAATTTTTTTGACATACTATACTTTGACTATTTTTCATTTAATTTTTCGACACATTATACTATGATTTTTTTATGAATTTTTTCGACATACTAAATTATAACTTTTTTCATGAAATTTTCCGACATACTATAAAATACTTTTTTTCATGAAATTTTTCGACATACTATAAAATACTTTTTTTCATGAAAATTTTCGACATACTATAAAATACTTTTTTCATGAAATTTTTTTGACATACTATACTTTGACTTTTTTTCATGAAATTTTTCGACATACTAAATTATAACTTTTTTCATGAAATTTTCCGACATACTATAAAATACTTTTTTTCATGAAAATTTTCGACATACAATACTTTGACTTTTTTTCATGAAATTTATTCGACATACAATACTTTGACTTTTTTTCATGAATTTTTTTGACATACTATACTTTGACTTTTTTTCATTTAATTTTTCGACATACAATACTTTGACTTTTTTTCATGAATTTTTTTGACATACTATACTTTGACTTTTTTTCATTTAATTTTTCGACACATTATACTATGATTTTTTTTATGAATTTTTTCGACATACTAAATTATAACTTTTTTCATGAAATTTTCCGACATACTATAAAATACTTTTTTTCATGAAATTTTTCGACATACTATAAAATACTTTTTTCATGAAAATTTTCGACATACTATAAAATACTTTTTTTCATGAAAATTTTCGACATACAATACTTTAACTTTTTTTCATGAAATTTTTCGACACATTATACTATGATTTTTTTATGAATTTTTTCTACATACTAAATTATAACTTTTTTCATGAAATTTTCCGACATACTATAAAATACTTTTTTTCATGAAATTTTTCGACATACTATAAAATACTTTTTTTCATGAAAAATTTCGACATACTATAAAATACTTTTTTTCATGAAAAATTTCGACATACTATAAAATACTTTTTTTCATGAAAATTTTCGACATACTATAAAATACTTTTTTTCATGAAAATTTTTGACATACTATACTTTGACTTTTTTTCATGAATTTTTTTGACATACTATACTTTGACTTTTTTTCATTTAATTTTTCGACACATTATACTATGATTTTTTTATGAATTTTTTTGACATACTAAATTATAACTTTTTTCATGAAATTTTCCAACATACTATAAAATACTTTTTTTCATGAAAATTTTCGACATACTATACTTTGACTTTTTTTCATGAATTTTTTTGACATACTATACTTTGACTTTTTTTCATTTAATTTTTCGACACATTATACTATGATTTTTTTTATGAATTTTTTCGACATACTAAATTATAACTTTTTTCATGAAATTTTCCAACATACTATAAAATACTTTTTTTCATGAAAATTTTCGACATACTATAAAATACTTTTTTTCATGAAATCTTTCGACATATTAAATTATGACTTTTTTCATGAAGATTTTCGACATACAATACTTTGACTTTTTTTCATGAAATTTTTCGACACATTATACTATGATTTTTTTATGAATTTTTTCGACATACTAAATTATAACTTTTTTCATGAAATTTTCCGACATACTATAAAATACTTTTTTTCATGAAAATTTTCGACATACTATAAAATACTTTTTTTCATGAAATTTTTCGACATACTATAAAATACTTTTTTTCATGAAAATTTTCGACATACTATACTTTGACTTTTTTTCATGAAATTTTTCGACACATTATACTATGATTTTTTTTATGAATCTTTTCGACATACTAGATTATAACTTTTTTCATGAAATTTTCCGACATACTATACTTTGACTTTTTTTCATGAAATTTTTCGACATACAATACTTTGACTTTTTTTCATTTAATTTTTCGACACATTATACTTTGATTTTTTTTTATGAATTTTTTCGACATACTAAATTATAACTTTTTTCATGAAATTTTCCGACATACTATAAAATACTTTTTTTCATGAAAATTTTCGACATACTATAAAATACTTTTTTTCATGAAATCTTTCGACATACAATGCTTTGACTTTTTTTCATGAAATTTTTAGACATACTATAAAATACTTTTTTTCATGACATTTTTCGACATACTATAAAATAGTTTTTTTCATGACATTTTTGGACATACAATATTTTGACTTTTTTTCATGAATTTTTTTGACATACTATACTTTGACTTTTTTTCATGAAATTTTTCGACACATTATACTATGATTTTTTTATGAATTTTTTCGACATACTAAATTATAACTTTTTTCATGAAATTTTCCGACATACTATTAAATACTTTTTTTCATGAAATCTTTCGACATACAATGCTTTGACTTTTTTTCATGAAATTTTTCGACATACTACAAAATACTTTTTTCCATGAAAATTTTCGACATACTATAAAATACTTTTTTTCATGAAAATTTTCGACATACTATAAAATACTTTTTTTCATGAAATCTTTCGACATATTAAATTATGACTTTTTTCATGAAGATTTTCGACATACAATACTTTGACTTTTTTTCATGAAATTTTTCGACACATTATACTATGATTTTTTTATGAATTTTTTCGACATACTAAATTATAACTTTTTTCATGAAATTTTCCGACATACTATAAAATACTTTTTTTCATGAAAATTTTCGACATACTATAAAATACTTTTTTTCATGAAATTTTTCGACATACTATAAAATACTTTTTTTCATGAAAATTTTCGACATACTATAAAATACTTTTTTTCATGAAATATTTTCGACATACTAAATTATAACTTTTTTCATGAAATTTTCCGACATACTATAAAATACTTTTTTTCATGAAATTTTTCGACATACTATAAAATACTTTTTTTCATGAAAAATTTCGACATACTATAAAATACTTTTTTTCATGAAAATTTTCGACGTACTATAAAATACTTTTTTTCATGAAAATTTTCGACATACTATACTTTGACTTTTTTTCATGAAATTTTTCGACACATTATACTATGATTTTTTTATGAATTTTTTTGACATACTAAATTATAACTTTTTTCATGAAATTTTCCGACATACTATAAAATACTTTTTTTCATGAAAATTTTCGACATACTATAAAATACTTTTTTTCATGAAATTTTTCGACATACTATAAAATACTTTTTTTCATGAAAATTTTCGACATACTATAAAATACTTTTTTTCATGAAATATTTTCGACATACTAAATTATAACTTTTTTCATGAAATTTTCCGACATACTATAAAATACTTTTTTTCATGAAATTTTTCGACATACTATAAAATACTTTTTTTCATGAAAAATTTCGACATACTATAAAATACTTTTTTTCATGAAAATTTTCGACGTACTATAAAATACTTTTTTTCATGAAAATTTTCGACATACTATACTTTGACTTTTTTTCATGAAATTTTTCGACACATTATACTATGACTTTTTTATGAATTTTTTCGACATACTAAATTATAACTTTTTTCATGAAATTTTCCGACATACTATAAAATACTTTTTTTCATGAAAATTTTCGACATACTATAAAATATTTTTTTTCATGAAATTTTTAGACATACAATGCTTTGACTTTTTTTCATGAAATTTTTAGACATACTATAAAATACTTTTTTTCATGACATTTTTCGACATACTATAAAATACTTTTTTTCATGACATTTTTGGACATACAATACTTTGACTTTTTTTCATGAATTTTTTTGACATACTATACTTTGACTATTTTTCATTTAATTTTTCGACACATTATACTATGATTTTTTTTATGAATTTTTTCGACATACTAAATTATAACTTTTTTCATGAAATTTTCCGACATACTATAAAATACTTTTTTTCATGAAATTTTTCGACATACTATAAAATACTTTTTTTCATGAAAATTTTCGACATACTATAAAATACTTTTTTTCATGAAATTTTTTTGACATACTATACTTTGACTTTTTTTCATGAAATTTTTCGACATACTAAATTATAACTTTTTTCATGAAATTTTCCGATATACTATAAAATACTTTTTTTCATGAAAATTTTCGACATACTATAAAATACTTTTTTTCATGAAAATTTTCGACATACAATACTTTGACTTTTTTTCATGAAATTTTTCGACATACAATACTTTGACTTTTTTTCATGAATTTTTTTGACATACTATACTTTGACTTTTTTTCATTTAATTTTTCGACACATTATACTATGATTTTTTTTATGAATTTTTTCGACATACTAAATTATGACTTTTTTCATGAAATTTTCCGACATACTATAAAATACTTTTTTTCATGAAATTTTTCGACATACTATAAAATACTTTTTTCATGAAAATTTTCGACATACTATAAAATACTTTTTTTCATGAAAATTTTCGACATACAATACTTTGACTTTTTTTCATGAAATTTTTCGACACATTATACTATGATTTTTTTATGAATTTTTTCGACATACTAAATTATAACTTTTTTTCATGAAATTTTCCGACATACTATAAAATACTTTTTTTCATGAAAATTTTCGACATACTATAAAATACTTTTTTTCATGAAATTTTTTGACATACTATACTTTGACTTTTTTTCATGAAATTTTTCGACATACTAAATTATAACTTTTTTCATGAAATTTTCCGATATACTATAAAATACTTTTTTTCATGAAAATTTTCGACATACTATGAAATACTTTTTTTCATGAAAATTTTCGACATACTATAAAATACTTTTTTTCATGAAATTTTTCGACATACAATACTTTGACTTTTTTTCATGAAATTTTTCGACATACAATACTTTGACTTTTTTTCATGAATTTTTTTGACATACTATACTTTGACTTTTTTTCATGAAATTTTTCGACACATTATACTATGATTTTTTTATGAATTTTTTCGACATACTAAATTATAACTTTTTTCATGAAATTTTCCGACATACTATAAAATACTTTTTTTCATGAAAATTTTCGACATACTATAAAATACTTTTTTTTCATGAAATTTTTCGACATACTATAAAATACTTTTTTTTCATGAAAATTTTCGACATACTATAAAATACTTTTTTTCATGAAATTTTTTGACATACTATACTTTGACTTTTTTTCATGAAATTTTTCGACATACAATACTTTGACTTTTTTTCATTTAATTTTTCGACACATTATACTATGATTTTTTTTATGAATTTTTTCGACATACTAAATTATAACTTTTTTCATGAAATTTTTCGACAAACTATAAAATACTTTTTTTCATGAAAATTTTCGACATACTATAAAATACTTTTTTTCATGAAATATTTTCGACATACTAAATTATAACTTTTTTCATGAAATTTTCCGACATACTATAAAATACGTTTTTTCATGAAATTTTCCGACATACTATAAAATACTTTTTTTCATGAAAATTTTCGACATACTATAAAATACTTTTTTTCATGAAATTTTTCGACATACAATGCTTTGACTTTTTTTCATGAAATTTTTCGACATATTAAATTGACTTTTTCCATGAAGATTTTCGACATACAATACTTTGACTTTTTTTCATGAAATTTTTCGACATACTATAATTTTACTTTTTTTCATGAAATCTTTCAACACACTATACTTAGGCTTTTTTTCATGAAATTTTTCGACATACTATACTTTGACTTTTTTTCATAAAATTTTTCGACATAGTATAATTTTACTTTTTTTCATGAAATCATTCGACACACTATACTTAGGCTTTTTTTCATGAATTTTTTCGACATACTAAATTATAACTTTTTTCATGAAATTTTCCGACATACTATACTTTGACTTTTTTATGAAAAGTTTCAACATATCATACTATGACTTTTTTCATGAAAATTTTCGACATACTATAAAATACTTTTTTTCATGAAAATTTTCGAAATACTATACTTTGACTTTTTTTCATGAAATTTTTCGACATACAGTACTTTGACTTTTTTTCATTTAATTTTCCGACACATTATACTATGATTTTTTTATGAAGATTTTCGACATACAATACTTTGACTTTTTTCATGACATTTTTTGACATCTATACTTTGACTTTTTTTCATGAAATGTTTGGACATACTATAGTTTGACTTTTTTTCTGAAAATTTTCAGTATATTATACTATGACTTTTTTTTCATGAAATTTTTCGACATACTAAATTATGACTTTTTTTCAGGAAAATATTTTCGACATACTAAATTACTTTTTTTCATTAAATCTTTCAACACATTATACTATGATGTTTTTATGATTTTTTTCGACATACTAAATTATTGTTTTTTTCATGAAATTTTCCAACATACTATACTATGACTTTATTTTATGAAAAGTTTCAACATATCATACTATGACTTTTTTCATGAAGATTTTCGGCATACTATATTTTGACTTTTTTTCATGAAATCTTTCGAGATACTATACTATACATTTTTTTCATGAAATCTTTGGACATACAATACTTTGACTTTTTTCATTTAATTTTTCGAGATACTATACTATGATTTTTTTCATGAAATTTTTGGACATACAATACTTTGACTTGTTTTCATTTAATTTCTTGACAAACTATAATTTTACTTTTTTTCATAAAATTTTGAATTTAAATTTATGAAATAAAAACCATATGAAAGAATGATGCTTTCACCCATACAATGAGCCCTTCACAAGATTGAAAAAGCACAGTACACCTGAAGGATCCAGAGAGCACCTGTATGTGATTACCACAAAGACCCAGCAGCGCTTCTACTCAGTTGTCTTCGATGCATCTTAATGGATTTGGTGCCCAGATGCTCCACTTCCGCCTAAATGCACATCCCCGCCTATTGGTGACCTACAAAATAGGGAAGAACAGACTTCAAGGCACAACCAAGCAGACCAGAGGACCATCACATAGTTATTATTATTAAAAACATTATAATAATGGTCCAATAATATGATAAAGGATATATATAATAAATAAACAATCTGAAATGGGCCATTCTGCATCGTGAGTACTTTTACTTTTGATACTTTAAAGGAACAATATGAAGTACTTACAGCTAGTATTTTAAAGTGGGTATTCCAGTCCAAACTCAAAACATTGGAGCCGTGGCCCATCCGCTCCTCCTGTGTGACTGATAGCATTTAGCATGTATTAGCATCCGGCGTTAGCCTCTGTCCAGCAGCAGTAGTCAGAATCACCGTCTCAAATACTCGCTGCCTTGGTGCCGAGGCTTTTCAGGTCAAGTAGAATCGAACATTAACGTTATCTGCGTTGATCCAGTTTGTTCGCTTGTTTCCATGGCTGCAGAAGGCCGTGTTTGTCTGCCAATTTGTTCCATATGTGGCAACGGGGTGTTGAAATGGGCAGTGGAAGGGATCACACAGATCCAAAACAAAACAGACGTTCCGGACCGAAATGGAAATTTCAAAGATGAACATACTGGCTGTAGCATTGTTGTTGGAGAAGTCAGTATTTCAATTCAGCATGTTTCCTTAATCTCTGATGACATATCATGGTAATTTTATGATTTATTACGGTTAAATATATTACATATTAGTCCTTTAAGTATAGTTTGTTGTTAATATTTCTGTACTTTTACTTAAAATTTACAATAATTTTGAATGCAGTATGTTTACTTGTATTTTTAAACACTGGTATTGCTGCTTTTGCTTAAGTAAATGATCTGAGTACTTCTTCAAGCACTCCCTTCATGTGTAGGACATTTAACGATAAATATACAGGTACTGATCAGCTCTTATAGGTACGTTTCTGCATGCATGTGTGAGTTTATAGGTCCAACAAAAACTTACAATAGGACAAGGCTTGTGTAACCTTAAGCAAAGACAACTTTATTAATGCTCAGGTAGCAAAATGATCTCTAAAATTACATTTGAAACATCTAAACACAAAGTAAACCATTCTGTTGAAAAGTTTCTTGTGTATGAAGAGGTAAAGCTTGGATACGTAGAGAAACGTATCGTCTGCAAACACTCTCACTCTCCACTCACTTTATATCCTATACTAGCAACAGCATGCAGTCATCTAGGATATCCAGTTCAAACTAAATCCAGTGCCACCTAAAAACCTCATTGGACTCTCATCCCAAAGTACATTAAGATTTACCATAAATAATTTATCATATTGAAATATCTCCATGCGAGTAAACAAAGGACAATAGTTTCGGAGGTCTCAAACACATCAAAGGGGGGTACAAGGGAGACCTAGGATCTATGAAAATATATTCAACAGATATACAGATTGAGACAAAAAATATATAAATACATTTACACCTATCTATATACATATGTACATCAGCAATATCACCCATGTGAATATCACAAATTATTTAGAAATCTCCTCTACAAGACGCCTCTTTTCAAAACGTGAGCGTCTTTATGGTAGTTTGGTTAGTTTCAAAGACATGGTACCCTATGTTTAGGTGTTAGGTACATGCAGTGAATAGCAGCACAGAATGTATGGAACCAAATAATCTGTAGCATCGATTGTTAAATGGTAAAGTGCATGATACAGATATTTTCTGATATATATGATAAACTGAAAAAACACACCCTGGGTTATAAAGATACTGATAAAAACATTAAAGGATGATTGATGACTTGTAACCAGTGTTTCTTCTTCAACAGCCAGCATAGCGTATGATATAGTGTAAATATATATATATATATATATATATATATATATATATATATATATATATATATAGCTTAGTTACCCAACCAAAAATTAGCAGTGGCGAGCTTGTGGCTATAGTGATAGATACTGATTTGAGCCAGGAATGCTACAATACACATGCTTAAAGTGTCTGAATTTAATTAAAATCACCAACTGTTGATGTTTTGAAACTAAACTTTGAAGTGTTGATTTTAAAGTACCAACAGTCATCAGCATTTTGAGGATTTGAGAGAGAGAGAGAGAGAGACACGCTATATTTTATTGGTCCCATGACTTCCCAACAATTTCCTAGAAAGAAAATTATATGTAAGGGATAATGTACAGCGAGCCGGTCATTGTTGTGAAATAAACCCCGACAGAAGGGGTTTATTTCACTACAATGACCCGCTAGCTGTACATTATCCTGCATATTGCACGGCTACTTACTTAAGTGCTGCGTCAAAATTATGACTTTGAAAATCAATTAAAATGTATTAAAAATAAAATTGTTTGATTTTACTTAGTCAAAAATGTACTGATGAGATTTATGAGATAGTGAGGCTAAATGATGAGATACAGTAATAACTCCAAAAATAAGGATTCATGTCAAAATTGGGTTAGTCAAAATCAAAGACTAAATTATGACTTTGAAAATCAAATAATATGTATTAAAAATAAAAATTTTGATCTTACTTAGTTAAAAATTTACTTATGAGATAGTAAGGCTAAATGATGTGAAACTAACTCAAAAAATAAGGATTTAAGTCAAAAGTATGTTAGTCAAAATCAAAGTCTAAATTATGATATAGTCAAAAATAAATTAACAATTTTGACTTAGTAAATACATCATTCGGTTTAAAAGGTAATTTGCATTTTCAACATTTTGACTACCTCATAATTTTGACTTTTGACTGATTTTTGTAACTTTTTTCTTTTCTTTTTTTCTGGTGGAAACGGACTTACATGTAATTCCTCTGGAAATCAACAACTGCTTATAAACTCAACAACTATTTAACAATTCTCTCTTATTCGTTCAAATAAATAAGTTATGTACTTTGTATACTATCTCAGAATATTCTCTCCGTTTTCCCTATAATTAGCACCAAATCACATATTTCTTTCAGGGAAACTTTCAAATAAATTATTAGGAAATGATGGGACTTATAAAATGAAATGAATATATAAAAGCTGTGTCTTCAGTAACATTTCTACTCTTATATATATATGACATGCTTATGATAAAGAAAACGATTAGCTCAGATTCTGAATATCAAGGTCTCCCTTCAGGACGACATTATAACCAGATTCGACAGTATTTGATGATATAGTACCCTTCATTTGATTATGCTGTTTGTGTTGCAGAACTGACCGTGATGATGTTTAGGGCTCTGTAAGTTCATAACAGTCCTGTTTTGATTGTTTGTAAATCATTTCAGTGTTAACATATCGACAAGACATCATTGACAATTTGAATACATCATGTTAAACTCTTAATATAAATGTGTCTTTGATCATTAAAGCGGCATATTTACATATTTGTAAGCTCATAGTTATTGCATTACATAATAAGATTCAAAACACATTTAAACCCTGTTTTCCGGTCATAGCACAGAATATTCTGCCTGTGTCTCTGAAATAAATAAATATGTATGATATATAAACAAAAAAAAACATTATTTGTACATTCGAAAGACAGTATTTCTCAGATTTCTATATTTTATATTACTGGTAAATAAATTAAAAATGTCCCTGAAACAAATTAAGTTGAGTTTTAGCAATTGTCTTCCATCAAAAGAATACAAATAAAAATAAAAGAGTAGAGCACTTGACATTTCAAATGAACTTATCTGGAGGAAAAAAGCAGATTTTTAAGTGTTCATTTCTGTGGTGGACGTCTCTGACTGAATAATGTGACTTCGTTGGCGTAACTTGACTCCTGTAGTGGAATATAAAATCCCCCCGTAGGGGTTCACGAACCACGTTGTACATGCTCTAAAAACTAGTAGGAATATTTATCTCAATTTTACCACAAACCTACCATATCTGGACAAATCTAGACATTAGGCATTACAAAATACAAAGAACTCCTGGATAAAAATAAAAGTATTAAGAGCTGGGATAAAAGTCCTGATGCTTTATATTGCATCTTTACTCCTACGATACTACCACTTTTAATACCTCACTTCCTCTTTGGGACCACAGAGGAAGTGAAGCAGGACATCCACAGAGGAAATAACCTCGTCCAAACGTGCTTCGGCTGTCGTTTTTAAATAATGCCACCACTGTTTTCAGTCTATTTGGTCGGTGTCTTTAAGAGAGAAAGCAGCAGTTCATTATTTTCTGTCCCCTAGGTGGCAGCACAGACTATGACACCTCAACACAAACATTTGCTTCCTTAAAACCGTGATAATTTCATACAAAGCTGCTTCATTTTACAAGGATGCTCTCCTTATAATCAGCATGCGTTAGGAGGAAAAACCCCATGAAGCTAGTTTAAGCTCTTCAGTGCAAGTTAACATCCACACACACACACACACACACACACTACATAAACTAAAAATCAAGTCATTAATGAAATCAACAAGACAAAATACCTTCAGAGGGAAATTGTGCTTGTTTGTAACACGAGTGGTCATCTGAACAGATCTTAGGTGTGGATTTCAGCAACCCTGGGTCAATAAATAAAAACCTGCCCCGGGTGTTTTGTGACCTCCGGAGGAGAAATGTGCGTATGACATGAATAAATAATAAATATGACATCTGGGGTTATTTACAAAGGGGTGTGCTATTTACAGAGGGGGAAAAAAGAAAAACTCTCCATACAGCTAATTAATTTCCAGTACAAAACATAGAAGCTACAGCTGTGATGCTATTAAAGTTAATTTATAAAAAGGTGACTGGATAATGCCCTGGGGGAGGGGGAGGTTGTGTTTCAGGTATTTTTCCCCTAAGATCTGTAGCTTAAAATGTTAATTAATTATGAGCACATAATGGAAATCTAAATAGTCCTAACATAACCTTTGAAAAATGTTCAACAGATTCTGTTCTTAGCCTGAAGACTTCAACTCTGACCCTGTTTAAACAACGTTATCTGCACCACAGCGCTAACCTACGCCCTCCCACCCATTTTACATCATTGCTTTTTTATAATTATTACTCTCAACTAGTAGATCTAAAAGACCTGCCTTTCCTCTCAGGAAAGATTAGCAGCTAGTAAACATCACTACTTTCACACCTAAATACGGGGGAATTTCAAAATAAAAGGTCCTCACGTCAGCAGTGGTCGGACAAAGAGTTCTTGTTGTTGTTGTAGTCGTCCTCAGTGCTGTCCTCTGTGTGAGTGAGGACTTGTAACAAGTCCAATCTCTGCTCCTGAAATCAATCCCGCACTCTGGTTGTGAGCAAAACATCAGAGCGGCTCCATATTGCACTGAGCAGAAAGACAGGCGTCAAAAAAGAAAAGAGCAGAGTGGGATGTCTTCTCGTAGACGTGTGTGAATCAGATCTGTGTCAAATAGTGTTTGTTGATTAGATTTAGATTTATACTTTCTGGTTCTCATTCTGTCGTCGGACACCACCGCCATGTCTGTATTTAATACTTCACCTCACTCCTTGCAAACACTTCTAGTGTGTGCGCATATCAGTGTGTGTGTGTGTGTGTTTGCATGTGTGTATGTGTATGTGTGTGTGTGTGTGTGTTTGTGTCATCAGTCCCGGCAGGTTGGCAGGTTGACAAAGGTGAAGATGTTGTACTCGATGAGGCAGGAGAAACTCAGGAAGACGGAGTAGAGGAAGAGACATGCGAAACCCAGGCGCTTGTCCAACGTCCACTTGTTTAGGTGAACTCCCAGGACCTGGACAGAGAGACAGACAGAGAGAGAGACAGAGAGAGAGACAGACAGGTGGCAGGTGAACCAATCAATAGACAGACTGAGACAATCACATGGAGAGAAGTCAGAGGTGCTGTCATAAACTCACAGTCAGAAACACGGACGCCAGCAGGAGCCCCACAGAGAAGATCAGTCCTTTGCTGTTTAGTTTGATCTGCAGGATGATCATGTGTGAGACATTAGTACATCACTATGAAGAGAGGGAAGTAGAAAAATAACTTTTCATCATACTCGCAAACTTAAAGGGGATCGGTGTGGCGAAGTAGACAAGACTACCTACACGGGAGCAAAGCAATGTACTGCTGTGGACGGCAGCAAAACGTATTTTAGCCGCCTTAAAGAAAGACTCACCTGAAAAAATCAGTTAAAGTGTTAAAGAGCTAGAGATAGAATATTTTCACTGCTTTATCTTCCCATCAGACAGACCTTTCTGACGAGGTACTGAAGTCGTTGTATCCATCTATGCTCTCTTCTAAGCCACCAGACTCGATTGACAAATGTTTCCCTCGCAGAACACGGAAGTTTCTGGTCTACCGCTGCTTCAGTCGGTTAGTTGGTGTGAATGCTGTAAATGTACTGTACTGTTCATACTGCTTCAGATCTGCTTTTACATGCATTTCTTCCCAACTGATTCATACTCCATTCAAACCTTAAAATATTTCACATCTCTCATACATTTATTGGTATTATTATTATTAAACTTTTAAATCCTGGAATGCAGCGTAGCTTCAGCTCTTCATTCCAACTTTTCAATGACATTCATATAAATTAAACCTGTTCCCACTTTAACAACCATTCCTACTACGTCCGCTTCTTCTTACAACATTCAAGCCAGAAATTCAGTATTCAGCATCCAGCATTCACACCGCAACTTCTTCAGAACCTTTTGCTGGCGGCCCCGTCAACAGCAGTACATTGCTTTGCTCCTGTGTAGGTACCGTCATCTACTGTAGGTAATACACTGACTATGGATATGTACCTCATACAACCCCACTGCAAAACATCCAAAACCATCCCTTTAAAGCTGCTCTAATGAATATGTCTCCTCTCAGCTTTGCAGCGAGTTTTATGGCCTCGACGGACCAGGATTTAAAACGGCGTAATTTTTTCCGGCAGAATCAATTCACGGTGGGATCAGAGGATCCACACGAGGAGGTGAAATTAATCCATGCAAATGTTCCACGTACGTTTCAACTTTATGTAACATTATGGACTTTTATTTTTCTTGGTGTATTGTTCTACTATTGTTCCGGACCTCTGACCTTGTGTAAAATTAAAATGTGGACCTTTGATAAACAAAAAGACCTACAGAACGTCAGCTCTGTGTTGTTAATATCAGCAAAACAGTAGCAACCTTTTTCCACTCTCTGTCTACTAAGTACATCATCTGAGTACCATCTAGTTCAACGGGGACTGAACACAAATTACGCTTTTGTGAAAAAATGATTAATTATTTTTGCTAAATCAATAAATAACAACAACTCTGGCTAAGAGTTTTAATTTCTTTCTACAGTAGAAAAACACTAAATTATCTTCTTTGTGTTGATAATTTGGGATGGCGCAGTGCATAACCCAGCTGCTTTCATTATCAAACCAGTAACTCAGCAACTAATTACTCATTCGCTCTCCCTACACACACACACACACACACACTTATTATCATGCTCACCTCCATCACAGCCTCTGTTCATGCTTATTTATCTGCCACTTAATTGCTTTTTGTTGATCTATTTTGTATCTTGTTATCATTCAGATTGTGTTATCTGTTTTTTGGGATGGATATTTCAGTTGATTTTTAAAAAGCCAGATGGGGTTTTATTATCTCAAGCGCAGAGATTACTGCACAGCATCTTTTTCTGACTTTATCACATTTCTCACTTTATCTCTTGGCGGCTGTGTTTTATCGCCGCACAAAGAAAACTCAAAGGTGAACTTGAGAAAATACAATGTGTATCTTATCTGCTCAGCTGCTAACTTACGACTAAGTGCAAAGACACAGTTAGACAGCTTTTTTACTGTTAAATCCTGTTACATTGGAATATGGATTTCACATTAAAAAGATGATTGTGTTTGATACTGCTCATGGTTCCCAGTTTGCCTGCATGTTACACCATGAAATAATAACTTCTTACTTTGAGAGCTAACACACAGCGAGGTTCAGACCAGCGGAGCTTCAATGCAAGTCCATCAAAATAAAAAAACACGTCGCACAACTCTTCTCCAGTCCACCACGCTTTATTCACCAAACGTTTTCCACTATCTTGTCTTCATCAGGGTTTGTGTCTGATGCTATTTCTGTTTTCTATGAAATAACAACATCAAACAAAGGCCAACAGTGTCTCTGGTCCATGCTGTGGTCTGTAAGCTGCTCTCTGCAGATATGCTGGATTTTAACCCTCTGAGACCCACAATAGACCTGTTATTGTATTTAGGGGGATACAGGGGGTTTTTAGGGGGAGAAAGCAGGTCAACAGTAGATGTCACATAGAAGTGATGTACATCATCTGAAAGCTGGGAACCTGGAGATTAGTTTGAGATGCAGCTCAGCACTGTGTGTCAAGTTGTTTGAGTCATAAATCAGTGAAATATATGATGTCCATTCCCATGCTCATTAATGTCTCATAAGTTGTTGCAAGCAATTTTTGGCTTGATAACATTTGTTACACAGATTTGGTGCTAAATTTAACCATTTTTTACCACTGGAGAATTAATAAAAATGATCAATAATCCATCCAAAATACCACATTAAGACACCAAGACCTTGAGGAACACCATAGAAAAATCCATGCTGATGATTTAGTTTCAAAAACTTTTGACATTTGGAGAAATTCTGGAAGATTGGCATTTTTTTGGCGATTGGATGGCGAGCACTTCTGTTGTGTAAACTGCTCAGAAACCCCCTTATTGTCAATCTATCTAGGAAAGCCATCCATCCTCTGAATGTCCTAGGTCTCTAGTTTGTGGCTGTAAAGTTTCATGATGAAAAAAGCTTAAAAAAAATGACTAATCGACTAAGAGGAGGTAGCCCTACTGTTAAACTAAAAAGTTAACTTTAATTTTTTCCCACCCCTATTGTTTCTCTTTTTCTTATTTCCATCTAGGATACATTATGTTTTGAGTTTTGGCACTACATGCTTTGGGTGATGCATTATAGCATGTAATGCTGCATTACAAACTAGCCCTGGATGTACAGACAACAATCTACTAGAAAAAAATATCTAAATTTGATGATTATCTGAAGTTCCGAGGAGCGCTTATTTTACTGTATATGATTTCAAAACAAAGACGGGAATAGACGTCACTGCTTTATGTGTATGACATCTGTAGGTTTGTGGTCTGATCCTGAGAAGAAGGGGTGTGAGGAGAGTGCTGCTTACATCAGAGCCGTAGTTGATCGCCAGGGTGTTGAGGGCCCAGGGGAGACCGAGCCCCACCAAGATGTCAAACACGTTACTGCCGATGGAGTTGGACACCGCCATGTCTCCCATTCCTGAACAGACAGATGTAGACGGAGTTGTAAAGAAGAAGAAACAGAGAGCAAAGGTATACAGAGAGAGAGACGGCATGAAAGGAAAAGTGAGTGGGCGACGAGGAGACAGGAAGTTACACTGGGGGGTGTGGAAGCTGCGACAGGTCGAGACAGAGGTAGGCGAGATCAGTGGAGCTATCTGTCCGACCGACATCCCACAGAAAACAACGAAGCGGTGAAGCGACAGCAGCTACAAAGCGAAGGGATGGACGACTAAACTGCGGTGGCGAGTGTGTCTCCCAGCGAGCCCCCGCACACAGACAGACAGAGCCGTTTAAATATTTGATGACAGGAGCAAGAATAAACACAGATGAAAGGGTGGAGGAAGGGACCCTGTCGGGCTGTCTTCCCTCATCACCCCCCCTTCTTCTTTTACAGCCTCACCACAGGGACGGAAGAGGGACAGTGGAAAAAAGATGACAGCACACACACTCCTCCCACCCATCTCTATCTCTGTCATCTCCCTCCCCTCTCTGGCTCTTTGATAGTGGCTTCACTTTGATTCTGTTGTTTGGCTTCCATCGGGCCGTAGGTGTGTATGTGTGTGTGTGTGTTAAATGACAGCTCGGTAACCTGTCATTTCGTGGTGCGATTACCTTGTCGTGCCACTATTAGGCTGGCCATGCAATCAGGGACGCTGGTGCCGGCCGCCAGGAAGGTGATGCCCATAATGACATCTGGGATACCGAGTGTGAAGCCGATCACCGTTACCTGACAGACAGATAAAGACAGAGACACACTGTTGCTGCTTGTATTCTGCCAGTTTGTTTTGAACTATTGGAGAGAAATATGAGACAGAGTGAGATGGGTTTGGAACAGAAAATGCCGTTAAAGCAACATTATGCAACTTTTTTACCTTAAAATAACAGCTGGGCTGGGACGATACACCTATCGCCATACTATCACGATACTTGGGTGCCGATTCGATAAGTATTGCCATTTTTAAGTATTACGATTCTACAAGTATTCCTTTTGGATATTAAGATTTATTGGATTTTTGTTAACTTTTTTAACACTAGACGATGGGAAAAAGTTAAAATCACACACTTCTAGGGACTTTTACTTTGGAAAATACCTAAATTGATACAGCAGTACCTTTGAGGGTTTCTGGACGATATATTTGTCATTGTTTTATGTTGTTAATTGATTTCTAATAATAAATATATGCATGTATTTGCATAAAGCATCATTTTTGTCCACTCCCATGTTGATAAGAGTATTAAATACTTGACAAATCTCCCTTTAAGGTACATTTTGATTAATTTACGATTAATCGTGATTAACTATAGACCATCATGCAATTAATCGCGATTAAATATTACATATAATACATATAATATAAATAATACAGCCCTAGTTGTTGCATGGTTATTTTTGTTATGTTGTGTTCATCTCCGATGTCACAATATATAAAACAATTTAGAGTCATATTGTGTAAAATCCTGTTATATTACTCTACCCTCTCAGTCGACGTGGTTGGCTTCTGACGACATATTTGTCAGTTCCAAATCTTTCAGCATGTCAACAAATGTACGTGTACAGCTGTCTGTGATTTACGGTAGAGGTGTACCACTCTTTTTTGTTCGTTTTTTGTCACTTAATCCTACACAATGCTTCTTTAATTGCTCCACGAGACATTAAAAGGTCCAGTGTGTAGGACCTGGCGATATGTAGTGGTGAGGTGAAGAGATCGCAACCAACTGAAGCCTCTCCCGTGTGACAAGCGTGTTGGAAAACTACGGTGGGCGATGCGAAAGCGTGAATGAAAGAAAAGAGAGAGAAAAGAGCCAGTGCGTAGAGTTCGTGTGTACGTGGGAAGTGAGTGGTGAAGCAGGAGAGAGAGAGAGCGGCGGCGACAGCAGCGAGTAACGTAAACGACTCCGGTCAAAGCAAGAAAAGTTAACAGAGTTTGGTTTGTCCGTTCTGGGCTACCGTAGAAACATGGCGATGGAACATAGCGGACTCCGTGGAGAAAGGACCCGCTCCATATGTAGATATAAACGGCTCATTCCAAGGTAACGAAAACACAACAACTCTTATTATCAGGTAATTATACTCTAAAGAAAAACAAACTTATTAATATTAGATTCAATTTCTCTGCCAATAGATCCCCCCTAAATGTTACACATTGATCCTTTAAAGATTTACCACAAATGTAAATGTATAAAAACACACAGGCTACGGCAGAATAGTACATCACTGAGGATTTTTTCTTTTTTTAATCTACATCTCTGCCTCCCCTGTTTTTTCTCCCAGTCTCTCACCATCCAGACCATGACGTAGGAGAAGGCGGCGATCCACATGGTGGAGCAGACGAAGGAGAGCATGAAGTAGTTGTCCCAGCGAGGCGTGGAGCAGTTTGGGACGGTGAAGTACAGCAGCAGGCACAGAGGCCAGGCCAGCAGCCACTTCAGCTTGTTACACACTCCCGCTGCAAACACACAGAGAAAGACGCAGTGTTGAAGACTGAGATATACATGGACCGTATGAAGAGGGAGGAAGGGTAAAGAGACACTGATGTCCACACATAAGAACAGTTAATTCTGTTTTTAAATATGATTAATGCAAGTTTAAGGAGCATAAGCAACAGGATGAATATTATTGCAGAGTGAGATGCAGATGAATGGTTAAATACAGTACTTTCAAAGAGGCAAGCATGCAGGAGTGAGATGAATGATAAGTTCATTTTAAAGACTTATTTTGATAAAGACATAATTTGTTCCAAACATGCTTGATTCGATAAGAATTACTCTGCAGATGATCAACAATAAATGCTCATAACCAGTGACAGAATTGTGATTTAATCACGATTCATATCTAAATAAGATAAAAATGAACAGCAAATATATCATTTATACTTTCATCATCTTTTTTCATTTTGTTTTTGTGTTTCACCCGTTTCATATTATTAGTTTTGAAAAGCCTTTAGCGTTTTTTTAAAGACTTTGTGTGATGAATGCTCTGATGGAGTACAACACCACAGTCAGTCTGCTGTTTAAGTGGAAACTGAAGCACGGCCTGTCAAAATAAAATGAAAGCTGACTGGGATACATATTTTGTGCCAAACCAACATTTAGCAACCAGTAAATGCATTAAGGGAAAACATATTGTCACTGCAACAAAACCAAACTACAAAGCTCCCATATCAAAGGAATATTTCAACGTTTTTGGAAATACGCTTATTCTCGCTTATTTTCTTTGAAAACTCACGTCTGTGTGTTGAAGTATGGTGCTGGAGTCGGGACGTGGTTAGCTTAGCTTAGCATTAAAGGGTAACTTCGGTATTTTTCAACCTGGACCCTGTTTTCCCATATTTTTGTGTCTAACTGCTTAATAACATTTCAGTCAGGACCACTTTAGTCAAAGACACTTATTACATTGCAGTAATATATACATTATATTTGGTGGTATGGCTCTGCTCTGGGACCTCCCTGCCCATCCACGCGCATGCGTGGATCCACGAGCCTACGTGGTAGCATGAGGCAAGTAGAGCACTCCTCCTTGCCCTTCCATGTGCACACATGGAAAGCCAAAGGCAGGGAGAGCAGCAGCAAAGACCCCCCTGGGTGCAGAACAGAGCCGGAATCAATGACAACAGAATTGACATTGATTAAGTCATAAACAGTTAGGGGTGGGCGACACATCGAATATAGTCGATGTATCGCGGCTTGTCCCCCGCGCGGTACAGAAAACGACTACATCGCGAACATCGAACACAATTTGTCATGTAATGTTTCCAAGCCAACCCTTTTTGTATGAAAGATTAAAATTGTTCCAAAGAACCACTAATGAATATCAACAGGGATTTTAATGCAGACATATGCTGCAGGGACTACAAGAATCATAATATTGGTGTGATTGTATGCATCAAAGGGTTAAATTGAGCATTTATGAAGTGCTTAGAGGATATTTGAAAATATTGCGATATATATCGTGTATTGCGATATAGCCTAAAATATCGCGATATTATCCTAGGCCATACTGCCCAGCCCTAGAACAGTATTAAAAGGAGGTGGTGGGGTGGAGGTGGGTTGCGAGCGGCTTGTAGAGGAAGCAGCAACGGTAGGCCGGCTGAAGCAGCTTAAATAAGGCGCCCTGTATGAAATTGACCAATGAATGCATAGAGGGGAATCAGCTGATCTGTCAGCTGATGCATCAGCTGATTGGGCTGGCTTAAGATCAGCTGTTATCAGCTGATCGCCATCGTATGAGCAGAGCTTGACATCATGGCCTGCCTGAACTAACGCTACGCTCGATTTCAGTCAGGACCACTTTAGTCAAAGACACTTATTACATTGCAGTAATATATACATTATATTTGGTGGTATGGCTCTGCTCTGGGACCTCCCTGCCCATCCACGAGCCTACATGGTAGCATGAGGCAAGGAGAGCACTCCTCCTTGCCCTTCCATGTGCACACATGGAAAGCCAAAGGCAGGGAGAGCAGCAGCAAAGACCCCCAAAACAACCATACCAGGCAATCCTCCCTGGCCTTCCATGCGCTTACATGGAAGAGCCACAGGAGGAGCTAGCTGAGCACCCTGTGAACCCCGTGCAGATTCAAACGACATACAGTGATGCCATCCGCATCTACACAGGTTGCGCCCCTCCACGTGCATACGTGGAAAGCATAAGGCAAGGAGAGCACTCCTCCTTGCCCTTCCATGTGCATACATGGAAAGCTAAAGACAGGAGCGCAGCAGCAAAACCCCAAAATGACCACACCAGTAAAACCTCCATGGCCTTCCATGCGCTTACATGGAAGAGCCACAGGAGGAGCTAGCTGAGCACCCAGTGAAAACCCGTACACTGGTTAAACCAATGCCACTTTCCAGAAGTGACACAGAACACTAATATTACCCCTCCTGCCATTATTATATTATACTACACTACAATACAATTATTGACCAAGAATTGGTTTACACACATAAGATGCATAAAACAATTACAGTTTAATATATATGTATGTTATAAACTCAAAATATACTTACTAGAAAATGGACATTATATTACATGGATATAAATGGATTACCTTGTAATATATAATCATTCTGAACAGCCTTTACTGGCGTAAAATACAGTGTATCACAGATCACATGGTTAAGATCATATCTGCCTGTTTACAATCTTTGACCACCAGGTGGTTTCGTGCACATGATGCATCCAGATATTAACCCTTTTCCGAACCAATATGCTGGAAAGCTTTGATGCTTCATGAAGCTTCAGCTCGCCTGCATCTACACAGGTTGCGCCCCTCCACGTGCATACGTGGAAAGCATAAGGCAAGGAGAGCACTCCTCCTTGCCCTTCCATGTGCATACATGGAAAGCTAAAGGCAGGAGCGCAGCAGCAAAACCCCAAAATTACCACTCGTACACTGGTTAAACCAATGCCACTTTCCAGAAGTGACACAGAACACTAATATTACCCCTCCTGCCATTATTATATTATACTACACTACAATACAATTATTGACCAAGAATTGGTTTACACACATAAGATGCATAAAACAATTACAGTTTAATATACATGTATGTTATAAACTCAAAATATACTTACTAGAAAATGGACATTATATTACATGGATATAAATGGATTACCTTGTAATATATAGTCATTCTGAACAGCCTTTACTGGCGCAAAATACAGTATATCACATGGTTAAGATCATATCTGCCTGTTTTATAATCTTTGACCACCGGGTGGTTTCGTGCACATGATACTTCCAGATATTAACCCTTAAGCCTTTTGATTCTTCACAGGTTGCAGGCTGAGGCATATGGCTAGAAAGTCAAATGATAGAGTCAAGCAGATATGCCGTAACATTTACTATATATAGCCAGCAAGTTACTGAGCACTCATAGCTTTTGAGCTTCGAGGATGTCTTGAGCCTCCGGCTGGAGATAACGCTCATAAGCGGTTGATGACCATCGGCCCCAAGCCTCGAGTGTGGAGACAAGAGCTGTTAATGCTGCTGTTGTTCTGCTCCTATGCGGAGAGAATGCGCAGTGCAGCGTTCTGGTGGCAGTCCGTATGATTGGCAGAGGAGGCGAAGGTGTGAGGCAAACCAAGCTCGGGACATGGGCTTTCCCTCCTCTGTGACAAAGAATGACTCTCATTGGCTGGCTTGAGGTCGGCATCTCAGATAGTGGATCATTGAAGACGGGATTAGACTCAGAGATTAAAACAGATGTTCCTTCCTATCTCCATCAGTCTTGAGTGTTTTTTAAAAATATGGTGAAATACTGAGTGTTAATGGTTACGTCAGCTATAGTGAGATCATGCGAAGGATCGAAAATTTGGTGCGTGTAGTGAACTCGCCACCTTTAAGAAACCTGTAAATGCTGTGAGGAAAACAGTTTCTAGTAACAGGTCTGTGTAAGCACCAAAGCACCCTTTATGAAGGATGGCTGCAAGGATTTGGCTTCTCAGATTGTGCGAAATTGCAGCAGCAGGTGGAAATAATGGACCCTGGTGGAGATCTGGACTGCAATTCCCAGAAATCTCCGCGGGACTGTGACGTCATCAAAGCTCGATGGAATGACGTCATCGATCTGCGGCGTGTGTAGAGGTGGACGGCCGTTCCGTGTTTTGAAAGAAGCCGGCTTGCTGGAGATGCCGACACGGACTCAGAGCCTGGATCTGGAGTCATACTGGAGATGCCGACACGGACTCAAAGCCTCGGATGCTGTTGTTGTGACTCCATAGCTCAGTCATCATGGACGGAAATCGACATGACGAGCAGCAGGGTAAGTTGAAGCTTGTACGTGGAAAATCTGGTTGTTCTCATGTTGCGAGCGGCTTGTAGAGGAAGCAGCAACGGTAGGCCGGCTGAAGCAGCTTAAATAAGGCGCCCTGTATGAAATTGACCAATGAATGCATAGAGAGGAATCAGCTGATCTGTCAGCTGATGCATCAGCTGATTGGGCTGGCTTAAGATCAGCTGTTATCAGCTGATCGCCATCGTATGAGCAGAGCTTGACATCATGGCCTGCCTGAACTAACGCTACGCTCGATTTTCTGAAATTGGTCCAATATTGAGGGAGAACGCTGCAGCCGCCGGCCACTAAACGAGCTGTAATATAATCATTTGGGGCGACCTGGTAACGTCAGTTTACGTCCACTAAAAGTGATTGTTTTTGCCACCGACAGGCTCAGATTGTTATAATAAGTACCTGATAACATTATGGAAAGGACCCTACAGAGCAATGAAACGTTTTTCTTTCTCTAGTGTGTATAGAAATGTGTATACGGGCAGATTGTATATCAATGTGGAGTAGAGTTAACTGGCCAGTTTCTCTCACTCTTCTATTTGTTTAAGAGTATCTTGACAAGTAATACATCTTTATGAGTGAGTTACTCACACATTTTTACTAATTCTGAGTCTCCTTGAGGTTTCATGTACGAACAAAGTTCTTTTTTTTTTTTTTGTTTAATAGGAATTTTCACGTAATGCAAGAAAAAAAATTAATATAGATATATTAGGTGTTAGGTGTACACATTTGTGTTATTTCCATATTTTTATACGGTTATTTTATATTCAATATTTAATACTACAGTATCCAAGGTAACGATGGAACTATAAAAGCTCATCACTGGGGGAACAAGTCAGACTGGGCTTGTATCTCCCAGGTGAACGGGAAGGGCTTCCAAGCAACTAAATCCATCTTGAATCAACATCGGAGCTGTCTGTTGTTCGTCGGAGTGTGACGTTAACCGTCAGCCGTCGGTCTACAATCAAACACAATGCAGAGACTGTTGGCTGCCACCGCTATCAGCGGTACAATACAAAGTTAACAGGGCCGTTATGAACTGTGTATACAGGAAGTAAACAGAAGAAAGACCTCCCGTTACATGACCATACATCACTTTCAATAACACAGATCCATCTCCAGCAGGTACCTGGGCAGCGGAAGGGTACAAGGGGTCCCTCTCCTTCTTCTTCTTCTTCCTCTTCATCGTTCTCGTTGTTCTCGTTGTCCTCGTTCTCCGTCTCATTGCCCGCCTCCCGGTCGTCATGGCGAACGCCGACACCCCTTTCAGCCCCGGACAGTCCGTTTTCTACGCCCCGCCTACTTCCTCCTTTCACTGGACCATCAGAGTCACCGTTGGTCAAAGTCCGTGTGTTGATTAGACGCTGCCTCTGTATCACGCACACACAAACACAGTTACATACAAACATACTGATAGAAAAGAGCCTGATCCTGTTTATACAGCAGCTTCATTCGTCAATATGACATCGAATCGGGTGACGTATCGATATATTTACTGGGAATTTATTTCTTCTTTAACAGTCAGAAAACAAATCAAACTGAAAGCACAAAAAGTCGTCCCTTTGTTGACATTTTAAGCTGTTCAAAAAAATAATAAGTTAATTTGAGGTGGACTACAGGGAAGTGAAGGACTGAGGCGAGGAATGAGATGTTTCTGCATCATGTCTTCTTGACTAGTTCTTGAGAAATGTACAAAAATACGTAATGCCGAGAATCTTCAGTGGCCGAGCTGATTTGTAGGCCGGGACCTCCGTGCAGCATCAGATTACCTCGTTAAAGAGGTTCTCTGAAACACATTTCCCTCTGAGGAAAACACACTGCAGTCTGCTTCAAATTGGAAATGGCAAAAAAAAAAAATTCTCTCTCTCTCTTTCTTTCTTTTTCTAAATCAAAAGTGCAGCTGTGGCGCACGTATCCTGACCTCGGTGATGAGCATCCGTGAAGCCATGGTGAGGCGGGTTCTTGGGGAGAAGTGGCTGGTGATCATGATTCTCATGCCGGCCTCGGAGAAGGACAGCTGGTGGGGGTACGCCGACAGCAGCTCGTCCACCATCAGCACCGACGGCTTCCTGTGGTGGTTCGCTGTAGGACACAAACACACACACATGTAATCACACAATATACATCGACACACCAAGTCGACATCAGCGAACTAAAGGCGATGAAGGCTGCCTGTTGCGCCACCTCAAACCGCCTTTGTCTTTGCCGACAAGTTGTACTTGAACACACCGCGAAGACTACAGCCGACGGCCAGTTAGCACGTACGTTCTGCGCGTATGTGAGAGGAAATAACTCTCCACACCAGCAGGCGGCGGTAGTTTGTATTCATCATTCAAAAAGGGAAACCGGAAGACCGAGGACGGCGGATATACAAGCCGTTGTTATGATTCGTAGACGAAATAAAGCGGCGTTTGCCAACCATTTTCACACCACTCTCACTCACCACTTAGCTTCATTCCAGATGTTGTTGTGAAAATATCTGTTTATTGGAACGATCAGATGAGATGAAGATGAAACTCCTTCACTTTACTTGTTGGCTTGCTTTCCTCACGTCCGTTTCTCTTCTTGTGCACTGATTTGCATAAGCTGAACAGCCAATCAGGGTGATATCTCTCACTGACGAGCTCCATCGCTTATTCAACATGCTGAATCGGCCGAAAAGCCTCCGACACGGACAAACTAGAGCCGACGGTGCGGGACACACCGAAAAAACTAGACCGACGGCCCCTAACTGTCCAACCGACTGTTGGCTTGGTGTGTCAGGACATTTAAAGAGCAGATCAACATTTTGGATAATACCCAGCCGCTGAATCCTTGTTAAATAAAAAGTGTACCTTTCTTCAGTAGAACACTGGTCGCATCACAGCCGTCGTCTAGCTCGGCGTTGTTGGCCGCTCCGTTCCTCAAACTAGACGAGTTCTTCTTCCGTCTCTCCAGGAAACGAACAACGTGGGAGTTAAACCTGAAACAAAGTTCAGGTCAAATCCAGTTCACATCAATCACAATAATTTATATACAGTATACAGTACGTGAAATTCACAAAATACTGTGCAGTTATTACCAACTTCACGCCACAACTGATTTATTGTGTTTCAATACTAATCTGCAACTTATATTTTATGTAGTTGTCTTTCTTACTAATTTTTCAACATTATCAACATTAAGTTAATGGCAGAGGCTGCCATGCAAGGTGCCAACCTGCTCATCAGAACCTAATCTAAACACTCATTCACACACCGACTCACTCACGGGAGCAATTTGGGGTTAAGTGTCTTGTTCAAGGACAGTTTGACATGTAGACTGGAGGAGTCAGGTATCAAACCACCGACCTTCTGATTGGTTGACGACCCGCTATAGCCAAAAAAGTGTTTTGAGAGGTCACAGTGAACTCGACCTTAAACCACCAAATTCTAATCAGTTCATCCTTGAGTCCAGGTGGATGTTTGTGACAAATTTGAAGAAATTCGCCCCTTGGCGTTCCTGAGAAATCACGAGAATGGGACGGATGGACAGACAACCTGAAAACATAATGCCTTCGGCCACGGCTGTCGCCGCGTGGACGCATAAATAGAGCAGCAGGAAGTGATCACTTTGAATAAGCACTGGCATAACACAGCAGATTGAGTCCCAATATGGCTCTGGGAGAGAATTCAGACTGGTGAAAATGAACAACATGACATTGGTATTCTTTGACAAATTAACTTCTATCAGCGGGTTGGGGACCCCTGTTTTTAAGTGTCCTCATTTTGACAACAAGGTGTTCTAACTGCGTGTCAGAAATGAAGCTTAATTACTTACTTCATGAGCAAAATGTAGACGAAATACATCAGAATCAACGTGAGAGCTTCCCACCTGGAAAACACAGTTGTGAATGTGAATTATTTTATAAATTGCTCTTTGAGGCTGTCGTCTTGTCGTCAATGATAGTGACTAATAAAAAAAAAAATAGACTTACCAAACCACTTTTTCGTCATATATGAACTGTAATATGGGAGAGGAAAATACAGAGATGTGAAAATCATAGATTTGATTTTGAAATTCATAAAGCTGTTTTCTATTGTAAATACGTGAAGGTATAATTACATCAGTCCAGATGATACAAGCTATTAATATTTCTTCACACAAGAGACTCCAGGATGAGCATTTGTTAGGGCTGTCAAAGTTAACATGATAATAAGGCGTTAACGCAAATTTGTTTTAACACCACTTCATTTCTTTAACGCATTAACGCAACTAGAGATTTTTAGGTTGTAGCGGGCTCAGTTTTATACTTGTACTTGCAAGTTCATACTTGCTTGTCGAGAAGGAGCCTAAATAACGCTCCAAACTTGTGCTAAATTTTGGTGAGGAAAAACTGTAATGGTCCTTTTCAAAGGGGTCCTTTGTCCTCTGACCTCTAGATATATGAATGAAAATGGGTTCTATGGGTACCCACGAGTCTCCCCTTTACAGACATGCCCACTTTATGATAATCACATGCAGTTTGGGGCAAGTCATAGTCAAGTCAGCACACTGAAACACTGATAGCTGTTGTTGCCATGTTATGATTTAAGCATATTTATTTATGCTAAATGCAGTACCAATACCAATAATAAATATAAACATACATTTGCATAAAGCAAGCATATTCGCCCGCTCCCATGTTGATAAGAGTAATAGACACTTGACAAATCTCCCTTTAAGGTACATTTTGAACAGATAAAAAATGTGTGATTCATTTGCGATTAATCACGATTAACTATAGACAATCATGCGATTAATCGCGATCAAATATTTTAATCGATTGACAGCCCTAGTATTTGTATTTGCAATGTTAATATGACTGTTTGGGTTATATCAAGATGTTCCTTACCACTATAAGAGCAGAAATAGACAGGGTGTAGTACGTAGAGTCTCTGAGCAGAGGCCAGCGGGTGAGACGTATTGTCTGAGAGAGAGACAGACAGGCAGACAGACAGACAGGGAAAAGGAGTGAGACGACGCAAAAACTTGCAGACACTGAACATTTTTTTGTCCTGTTAAGTAACACATCCCACAAGGTACTCACTACTGTGCACTACTAACAAGATAAACCAAGCTCCCTCTCTCTCCCTCTGTGTGTGTGTGTGTGTTTTGGTCTTACATAACATGCAATCTAAATAGGAAAAAAAAATCTTTCAAAGTATGTTTCTCTTTTCCTCCCGGGATTACAGCAGCGAACGGGACAGATATCATTTTCTGACACACACTTTTGCTGCAAAATCAATGCAGTTATGACAAAAGAGAGTGTAGTTTCCATACAAGTTTTTTTTTTTGTGAACTGTTCATTTAAAAAAGAAAACTGAGGCATACTGCAAAAAATTTAAAATAAATGTGTTTTTGTAAGAATAAATAGTGCGGGAGGTTTGGGTTCGGTGAATGCTGGAGGGAAAAATAGCAAGAGAAAGAGACATAAAGACATCACTGTACCTGTACGGCAAATATCCCACACACTCCAATGATGCAGAGGATGTTGAAGACGGCTGAGCCCACGATGGTGCCGACCCCGACATCACCTTTCGTGATGAAAACTCCTGTACAGAAGATAAGCGAACACAGATTACCACACGGGACAAGCTATTTGTTACAGAAGTCCGGAGAAGCAAGTGAGCAAAAAAAAATCTAGGGCTGTCGCAATAACCGCAATATAGACAAGCCAACCGCAGGAAATGGCAAGCAACCGCCACAACCGCTATGTTCCCGTTTTTTCTTTTTTAAATTCTTTGCAATGTGAGCGCCGCATATTTACACTTATGTTACAAATCCCAGCAGCAGGACGAGGCGTCTATTCTGTGCTGAGCGCTCTCATAGACGGCAGCTTTTCAGATTACCAGTCTCATGCACTACTGTCAGGATATAGTGACCATTTATAAATATTTTTAAATCATATTTGCTCCAATTCTATGCACAGCTGGTTTTAAGTATATGGCAACATAAAGTTATATTAATTCAGTCTTCTAACAGAAAATTACTGTTAACTTGTTGTATGGTTGTTCCCTCCAAAGATGTATACTTTACATATGTATGTGTGCAAATGTGTGTGTGTGTTTCTCACCAATGACAGAGGTGAACAATTCAGGGGCTGAACTGCCGGCTGCCATAAAGGTTGCTCCTGCAACATCTTCACTCAGGCTAAGACGCTGGTTGAGAGAGGATGAGAGAGAGAGAGAGGTAGAGAGAGGGAGAGAGAGAGAGAGAGAGGAAGAGAGGAGAGAGAGGAGAGAGAGAGAGAGAGAGGAAGAGAGAGAGAGACAGGATGAGAGAGAGAGAGAGAGAGAGAGAGAGAGAGAGAGAGAGAGAGGATGAGAGAGACAGAGAGAGAGAGAGAGAGAGAGAGAGAGAGAGAAAGTAACAGAGAAAGAGTGTAAGTAAAAAAAGGAAAGAAAATGCAGGTAAGAAACAGAAAAAGACAGTAACAGAGAAACAAAGAAAGTAAGTAAAGCAAGAAAGAAAGAAAGGAAGAAAGAAAGAAAGGAAGAAAGAAAGAAAGAAAGAAAGAGGGAAAGGAAGTAAGTAAGTAAAAAGAAAGATAACGCAAGAAAGTAACAGAGGAAGAAAGTAAGGAAGAAAACGCAAGACAGAAAGAAAGAAACAGGGAAAGGAAGAAAGAAAGAACAAGAGGAAGAAAGAAAGCAAAATAAAGAAAGAAACAGAGAAAGAGAATGAAAGAGAGGAAGAAATAAATAAATAAAGAAAGAAAGAAAACACTTCTTCACATAATTACATCACAGCACATTGCAATGACAGTTCTTGTGAAGTGAGTAAGTGCAGTAATTAATAACCTGCAGTGTTTTCTTACCTCACAGATCTTCTCTAGACAGGGGACAAAATAGTCGTCACACACCAACGCCAGGGCATAGAACATGTAGACCGCCTGCAGGGGTCAAACACACACACACACACGATCACGATTTTGGCTTCCCACAATTAAATGAACATAATCGACTGCGATATTGACGTTTAAAATGCTACGCTCATAGAAAGCTCTGCTGCATAATTCAAGCGCTTCCTAAACTAACGACCTGAGATGCTCCGACAATCAGCCGCCGATGGAAGATGGACGGTTTTCAGCACTCTCATATATCCGCATGTATACACACAGAAAGAACAAACTTAAAAAAATTTGGAACAACTATATTAATCAGACTTATTATGTTGTAATTCCTTCCTCACCGTCACATCCCCAATAAAAATACAATAATTTATTTCCTAATCATTTAAATTGTGTGTTTTTATGCAAATAACCACTATAGATGACAATAACAAAGTGAAAGGATAACATTTTGATGGTTGGAGTGTAGCACGACATGGAAGTGAAAGCAGAGCTTTGTTATTTAAATGTGCAGCCCGACGTTCAAGTGAGGTCACGTTTAGCTTCAAAAGAATCCATTTGAACGACAAGCTGGTGTTTACAGCTTAATTCCTGATATAGTCCACATGTTCTAATGTGTGCTGGCATTTTTTTAAACATGTGGATGTGATGTTAAAATGTCAAAAACACAAATGCATTTTTTTAAACGAGGGAACAAGACAACAGCATAAGCTTCATTTCAAATAAAAACAATCTGGCAGGTGAAAGTCATTAGAATGTAACTAAGAAAAAGAGGATTTTTTCAAACCTCACCAGTAGCATTTGAACAATGAGCAGTAATATGATCTTTAATAAGCTCCGTCTGAAGGGCTTGCTGTGCAACGCTGTGATCAGAGTCGATAGCGTTGAGTTTAAAGTCCACAGGATCGTCCTCTGTAACTGCAGCCCATACTTCAGGTGAGCTGCTAGATTATTTTCATCATGTGATTACATGTAACATACAAATGGTTTCAGGCAGTTATGGCTCCAGAAGAAGCTGTATGAAGTCTGATAAAATTGAATGTCCTCAAGTGATGTCACTTGAGTCAGCGTATAGGAGTGCAATGCTAAATTGGTTGAATAATCTTTTAATACAAGTAGAAATTGTAGAAGTAAGATAGAAATATCCTGGTTCCTGTGACTTTAATGCGATCCTCTGACTCCTCATCCCACAGACGTCTCTTCTGCGGTAAATCATCGATATCAGAGCAGCAGGTCTACAGCTTCCCCCAGGTGTCCCCCAATATCATGAGCCTCATTGTCGAATACGCCTACACCGGTTCTGTTGTGGTGACGGAAGAGAACGCGCTGGAGCTATTGGCGGGAGCAGACCACTTCGCCGTCAAGGGCGTCACGCAGGCATGCTGCGTCTTCCTGGCGCAGCATTTTAGTTTCAAAAACTGTATCGACATCTGGATGATGGCGGACTTTCACAGATGTCCGGATCTGAGGCTGAAGGCCTGCCTCTACATCCTGCGTCACTTTGAGGAGGTCGCAATATTCTCGGTGACGTTCCTGCGGCTCTCTGTGCAGCAGCTGGCGGGTTTACTTGAGGAGGACGAGCTCAGTGTGAGGCAGGAGAGCGCCGTGTTTGAGGCCGTCCTCCGTTGGATCGACCACGCTCCTGGGGAACGCCAGGGTCACTTGGCCACGTTGCTGAGCAAGGTAACAGCAGTTTGCAGGTACTGGTACTCCCAATATCTTTTTTAATCACACATATCAGTTGAATCCTCCTTTAATCTCTAACAATCTCCCTCTTGTCTCTGTCCAGGTGCGCCTGCTGTTAATGCCCGGTCAGTACTTGATTGACACTGTGAGCACGAACGCTCTGGTGTTGGCGAGTTGTCCGTGCATGGCCATGTTGATCCAGGCCATGAACACCCTGCGTGAATCCAATATGGAGAGACCTCTGACCCGCCCACGCCAGCCCTCTGCTGTGCTATTGGCAATCGGCGGTTGGGAGAATAATTTCCCAACAGACAGGATTGACTCATACGACGTTCGAGCTGACTGCTGGGAGAGAGCGAACAACATGGAGGATCCTCGAGCGTTCCACGATTGCGTCTTCCTCGGTGGATTTCTCTACTGTGTCGGAGGCTATGATGGTGTTAGACATTTAAGGACTGTACATAAGCTCAACCTCGCCACCCAAACCTGGCAAGAGGTGCAGTCAATGACCGTACCCCGAAGCCGTGTCAGCGTGGTCGCGCTGAACGGCTGCATATATGCCATGGGAGGCTGCAATGGAGTCCGCAAACACAGAACTGCAGAGCGGTACCAGCCTGACGCCAACCAGTGGGATCTGATCGCACCAATGCGCGAGCGCAGGAGCGACGCCGTCACCGCGATGCTACACGGCAAGGTAGGTGGAACTTAAAGGTACAGTGTGTAGGATTTGGCGGCATCTAGTGGTGTGGTTGGTGGTTAGTGTTACAGGTATTTGTTCACAGAGAGCTATGTTGGTAGCATGGCTTAGAATAACCGTATGTTGACATATTACATGTTTGCTAGGTGTACGTTTGCGGTGGTTTGAACCCGAATGGACCTCTGTCGACTGCTGAGTGCTACAACCCTCAGAGCCACCTTTGGAATTTGATCGCCCCCATGGAAATGGGGTTTTATGCTGCGGGGGGCGTCGCCTACAAAGACAAAATCTATGTAGTAAGCAGAGCACAAAACATTGATGTCAACACACTCATACTCTGACACAGAAATGGACTGATTTTTCATGATGAGTACTTCTACTTTTGATACTTGAGTACATTTTCAGGAGATTGAAAAAGTGTTTTTTTCATGATGCGTCCCCTTTAAATGTTCCACCGTTTCTCTCTTAGGTTGGCGGCTACAGAGGCGGCTCACCTACGTCCAGAGTCCTCGCCTATGACCCTCTATCAAACCAGTGGAGCGCGGTGAATCCCATGATTAACCCTCGCTTCAGCTTTGGCATCGCGGTGTTGGAGGACCGGCTGTATGTGGCTGGAGGGTTCAACAACGGCAACACCATCTGTAACGTGGAGCGCTACGACGAGAACACCAACAGTTGGCAGACAGTCCGGGACATGGAGACGCTTCGCGCCGGCTTCAGCCTCTGTGTGGTGGAGCGAAACGCTTACGCTGCTGCCTGACTGTCATGATTCCCTCGATGTCTATGAACTGGTGGATTTATGGTGTATCTTCCACATGTTTTGCCAATTTTCATTTGAAATTTCATTAATAAGTTGCCAATCTTTTCCTGCAATATGTGAAACCCAAAGTGTTTCCATACTTTGGATTCAACATGTTAGAGTGCAGGTCGTATCCACGCGGACCCTACACCGTCTTGTACTTTCTCGTTTTGGATTGCTGCGGTCCGCAGCGATTTGTTTTTGGTTGACATTAAAGGAACGGATATGACGGCACGTTACTCAGACTACAACAATAAAAGCGGTAACTTCCTTCTACCTCCGCATAGACTCAAATGAAGCAAATATATTGATTCTGGCCCACCCCTAATACAGAGTAACCAAGATACTGTTTCTGTAAAGACACACAAGGAAAATATGAGTTTAAGGCCAATCTCTAATATAAGCTTTGTTCTTGCTGCCATTGAGTCCAATATTTGAGCATCTACTGTAAAAATGTTCGAATGTAATTACAGGGAATGACGTAACCTCAGTTTGACATGTCGAGCAGTTTTTGGTGTCTGAATCTTTAGACAGTCAGTCAGCGTGTCCTCACATCACACATAAGCCTCTGCTCAACCTCTGCCAAACACTTCCGCATTACACCACACTGGCAGCCGGGTCAGTGTGTGTGTGTGTTAGTTAGCATTAGTTAGTATTAGACACAAGTCTCTTTTTCTAATTTACC